>NC_137097.1:81629206-81681706 GCF_949357685.1 Gobio gobio
TTTGTTTTTTGTGCACACAGCCTATCAGTAATCACTCTTGTAGGATCACATGAAGTTCAATGATTTCCAAGTATTTTTTGAACACTAATCAATTGATGGCAAAATAGAAGGCGGCAGTTCCCAGATGCACAACCATAGTCATACTGAAAAGATAAAATGCAGAAGAGCAGACGTGGATAAGTCTGAAAAAGTGCACAGAAAGCTGCCTCTCAGACGCCAGACCACAAGTGCTGGATTTTAGTCAACTGAATCTACTAAAATTGTATTATAGTTAATTAAAACTAGACTAAAACTAAAACAATTCAGATGCCTAAAATGTTATAGTCAAAAGACTGACTAAAACTAAATCACAATTTGCTGTCAAAATTAACACTGGTATGAAGTATGGTCGGTCAAATGATTTTTATAGATTTACCCGCCAAGTTGCCATAGCCTTGTGGATAGAGCGCTAATGCATAGGTAACGTTCGACAATGATGTTAGTTGCAAACGTAGTTGGACTAATAATGTTAACTAAAGTCCTTTAAAAAATGTGTTTTACATAATCCTGTCAAATAAACACAATGTAGAAACCTTTCTTTTCTAGTATGATTTTGACTTTGATAAGAGTTTTGTAACTTTTAAACAAGTATTTAAATGAGTTCAAGGTTTGCTAGCATGACTGGCTTAAACCACCATGATGGAACAGTGTGCATTCATACAACAATGCAAAAATAATATAATAATGCGTTTACTTTTACTTTTGATACTTAAGTACTTTTAAAAGCAAGTACTTCTGTACTTTTACTTAAGTAAAAATCTATCTTTACAACTTTCACTTGTAATGGAGTAATATTTGACCAGTAGTACTTTTACTTTTACTCAAGTAATGGAGTTGTGTACTTTGTCCAACTCTGCGACACACACACACTCACACCCCCATACACAGCCGTGGATCATCACATCAGAGAACGACACACACACACACACACACACACACACACACACACACACACACACACACACACACACACACACACACACACACACACACACACACACACACACACACATACTGGTTTTCATGTTGGATGGGGACCAACTTTATGATCATCACTTGTGGGGACCACCCTTTCTAAAGGCTCTAGAGGTATGAAAAAAATTAGGGATACTTACCATAGCAGTGTTAACTTATACACGCCTTCAGATATCTGAAATGATGAAGTAATGACTTGACCATGTATTATGGGGACCTATGAAAAATCGAGTGAACATGTCTTACAGGGACCTAATTTGCATTTTATATGCATAATTCACACACTTCCCAATTGATTTGTGGGGACCTCATTTGCATAATTCACACAACTTCCCTTTTGATTTGTGGGGACCTAGCAAGAACAACAAATATATTACTAAAACAATTAATAGGCATTTGTTTGAAGTAAATCTTCAAATTGCATATGCCCTTACAAATGGTTTAATCTACAAAAAAGTATTATTAAAATAAACAGAAGCAGTACAAAAGTTCAAAATGTTGAAAATGTCTCAATTTGGAGATGTAGTGAGGCCTGCAAATAGTGCTAGATGCGCAAAGCTTCACTCTAGACTGAATCAACCAATGGCCGGTTTCACAGACAAGGCTTAAGCTAGTCCCAGACTGATATGCATGTTTGAGCTGTTTTACCTGGCATATGTTAGATATGCTTTGAGACGGTGTCAGTTTTGTCTCAGGATGCACACCAGTACTGTTTTTTTTCTAAGGCATGATTATAAAAGCAACTTAAATGTCTTTATTGAACTAACGTCTAACCCTGGCTTAATCTAAACCCTGTCTGTGAAACCGGGCCTGAGGGTTGTTGGTTGGATCAATTGATTCTATGTTTGTTTGGGATATCAGTGTGATTGATGTTGCAGAGAAAAAAGTGCTCCATTCAAATACAAAGGGTTGTAAGAGAGAAGTGAATTATTATCTGGGTATTTCAACCCAGAAGTAAAACGATTAAACCTTTCCTCGTCAAACTATTATTTCTATAATTGTTATTTTCTTTACATAGTATTCAACCACAGCCAACCACCCAGCATCATCTACTACTCATTCACCTGATACTTATCACTATAATAAATCTACTACAAATTGAACCTCAAGACATTTATTCACATTACAACTGCAGAAATAGTCTTTTATTGAGTCCAAACTCCAGAACTCAAATGAAGTTAAACCTCAAAACTGGCCTGTTAATAAAAAGTATAAAAAATAAAATCATATATAAGAAAAATAATAACTAGGGCTGTCAAAAGATTAAACGCGATTAATCTCATCCAAAATAAAAGTTTGTGTTTACATAATATAGGTGTGTGTACTCTGTATAATTATTATTTATATATAAAAACACACACGCATGTATATATTTAAGAAAAATTTATTATATTTATATATAATATAAATTATATAAATGTATATACAGTATATACATGCAAATATTTCTTAAATATATACATGCTTGTGTGTGTATAATTATTATTTATATATAAACACAGAGTACACACACATATATTATGTAAACACAAACTTTTATTTTGGATGTGATTAATCGCAATTAATCTTTTGACAGCCCTAAAAATAACTTTAACTTCCACATGTGCTTCATTTCACAGACATGTGAATTTAAACAAACTACAACTAAAGAAACCTGACATGTCAGTGAGTTGTTTCTTCATATTATCTGCACTGCAATTTCTTTTTGGAAGCTGTAATGCGATTATATATGTAAAACTTTACGGTCTTCCAATCGCGGTTCTTCAGCGCTTCTGGTTCAGCTTTTAAACATTTGTCACAGTCGCTCTTTGCTGGTACAGTGAATGATGTGATGAAACGCTTCATGTGCCTTTCCACCGCCTGCACCTCAGTCTGCTGCCAGGGTGTCTTCTTCTGGGTAGTTTTACCTAAAAGTGGACAGAAAATAATTGAAATGATAAAAAGTGTGTGCTAGAATTCCAATCTGAAGTTCTGAATCCTATTATCAGTTTTTAATAGGGCTGCCCCTAGGGCTGTGCCGGTAAACGTGACAACCGCACCACCGCGGGGGCTGAGTAGCACTGGCGGTGGTCGGCCAAAACACCTTTTTTTGGACGTGAATATTGTGACACGAGTGAAGCACAAAGCTTTGTTTACAAAATAAATAATGGGTTTGCAATTAAATGTTACATCGCACCCATGGAAACATATGGATTCATGCCGAACGAGAGAGGTAGGCTTTGTGAGCTGAGCCAAATTTAGCTTTGCGTTTTGTGATCTGGTCACCCGATTTTCCACGAATTTAACAATAGGCTTACTCCATTTTATTCTGCTGGACATGGAATCTCTTATTTATTTTCCCAAATCTTCATTTACGTCTCTCACATGGGATTATAAACAGGTCTTCCTTTTGTTTGCTTTAAATTAGGGGTCATGTCATTTACTGTGGTAAAGTACAAAACGGTGTAGGGCATATACATTTTACTTCAAATTGTACTGAACACAGTGTGTGCTTGTTATTAGACTTAAAGGGTTAGTTCACCCAAAAATGTAAATTCTGTCCTTCCCCTCATGTGGTTGGACACCCGTCAGACCTCCGTTCATCTTCAGAACACAAATGAAGATATTTTAGTGTAAATCTGATGGCTCTGAAAGGCCTCCACTGGCTCAATGCACTTTACACTCTCAAGACCCTTAAAAGGTACTAAAGACGTCGATACAAAGCCCATCTCACTACAGTGGTTCTACAATAACTTTATGAAGAGACCAGAATAGTTTCTGTGCGCAAAAAATAAAAAATAAATAACGACTTATATAGTGATGACCGATTTGAAAACACTGCATCATGAAGCTTCAAAGTGTTATGAATCAGTGAGTCGATTCAGCAGTTTGGATCGCCAAAGTCACATGACTTCAGCAGTTTGGCGGTTTGACACATAATCCGAATCATGAATCGGCTCACTGATTCATAACGCTTCGAAGCTTCATGATGCTGTGTTTTGAAATAGTCATCACTATATAAGTCGTTATTTAGGTTTTTTTTGCGCACAAAAACTATTCTCGCCAATTCATAAAGTTATTGTAGAACCACTGTAGTGAGATGGACTTTGTATCGACGTCTTTAGTGTCTTTTAAGGGTCTTGAGAGTGTAAAGTGCATTGAGCCAATGGAGGCCTTTCAGAGCCATCGGATTTACACTTAAATATCTTAATTTGTGTTCTGAAGATGTAGGACTGTAATCTCCCAGTCAATTAGTCGATTATTAGTCGATACGTTCTGGCTCGACCAAAATTCTCATTGGTCGATTTTTTGCCGCGTTCATTTCATCAGTTTTGTCGTGTTCATTTCATCAGGTGGAGAGCACTAATTGCTAATGGGGGTGTTTTCAGAGCACCCCTGTTTCACAGGTAACAGTCTGTCTTCAGAACACCCCCATTGTTTTCACTTATTTTGGATTAGCCCAACCCACTGGAGAAGAGAGACAGACTGAAGTAACGTTAGGCTACTTTGCTGTGTTTTATTTATTTAATTGTGAGAGCGTTTTCCTAGTCAGTCCTCTTCTACCATGTCAACAAAGACATCGGCAGTGTGGCAACATTTAAAAAAAAATAGAAAATGGGGAAAAAAAAGACACAATGCTAATTTTGCAAGCAACAGTTTGCATATCACAGCTCGACAAACATGTCATATCCCCTAAAGACGGTAAGCTAACTTGTCTGCGTTAGGTTGCCCCGTCTGTTTTGAGTAGGCTATATGAACATATCAGAATTGCCATATTTCAATGTTTTTTTATTTGGAGCCTAATGTGTGTGGCCACTGTTTGTATTAGTTTTGAGCCTATGCTTTATTTTTCAGTTATGCAATTTATTTTGTTTCTGCTCTTGATCTGGCTTGTTTAATAAATATTCCTTTTTTATTAAAGTGGACGTGCCTTTTGTGTTTACGAGTAAAAGCTTTAAGTTAATAGTCTATTCGTGTCTCAGCCGTGAAGCTGAGCTGATCCTATGTTCACAGAGCGGCTGAAATATTAGTGTCTGTCAGTTATTATAATACATATGACAAAAACAATTGTCTAAATTATGTTGCATATTCCTCAAAAGTTCTTGTGATGATATCACTAGTTGACAACATAGTAAGTTACTATATTTTGGGAAATCATAGGCTGTGATATTGCGCAGGTGCATGTGATGCCACGCTGTCAGAGCCGACAGACTCGTGTGTCAGACTCATTTCAGTGCAAAACCATTTAATATACTGCAAATAGCCTACTAGTTTATGTTTATTTAGAATTCATTTAGGCAGACATCAAGGCTACCAAGTACTGCGCACAGCGCGCAGCTAATTAATGTAAAGTTTTTTTTTTCCTAACATCATTTTTAGTCGAAAATTTCAGGACTTCAGTCGACCAAGATTTTCTTTGGGTGAACTAACCCTTTAAGATGCGTCAAGTTTATGTGTATAGCGCATTTCATACACGCTAGAGATTTTTAGTTTCGCTTTCTCTCGCAGCGCATAATCAAACAAAGCCTAAACTTATATTAGCCTACCATGATTTACTAATATTTATTTAAATGTTACCAGGCTGCAGTGTGTTGTCTGCAGTACTAAAATAAACACGCATGCTTCAATGGATGTTTGAGCCTCATTTATATTTGTAATATTCTATATATATATATATATTATATATATACACACACGTGCGCTGGCGCACCTAACCACCGCCGGAAGTTGGTCCATTACCACCGTGGTGGTAAGAAACTTCCACCGTCACAGCCCTAGCTGCCCCCTAATAGTGGTCTAACTGGTAGCCGACTAGAAGACGTTTGGTCGACCAAAATGTAATTAGTCGTTAGTCACAGGGGAAGTTTAGCTCCAACCCTAATCAAACATACCTAAAGCTAATCAAGGTCTTCAGGATTACTAAACTTACAGGCAGATGAGTGTTTTCTACTAAACACTGCAAGAGAGTGGCCCTCCAGGATCAACGTTCCCCACCCCTGGCTTAAATGAACGACAACTAGTTGACTAGAAAAATCTTTAGTTGAGGACAGCCCTAGTATTTATGTCAGCATCTACAGTGCAAGGAAAATTATGTGCACTCTACCTATAAATAGAATTACATTTAGTGTAAAAATCACTGTTTGATTGACCTAAAATACCCTGGCCTAAAATGATCATTGAGTTTAGTCTATAAACTGACAGTACATCTACAGAAAGAAGCAGACATGCTAAAGAGAAATGTGTGAAGAGTTAACCTTTGGAAGAAGGCCTCACAGCACTGACTCTTGAAGGCATCTCTTCATCTGATGGTGGTTTGCGTCTCTTGGGTGGTGGCGGCATATCATTCCTCTCGGAAGGAGGAAGTGCCACCTCTGCTGATGGTTCTATGGAAAATAAGTCAACATTATTTTATATAATAACATTTTCAGAAATATATAAACCGGTACTCTAGAATGCTGACAATACACAACTGATGTGTTATTTGTCACACTAATGATTTTAAATAATTCTTGCATAAAAGTGCAATTGTGTTCATTATTGCAAGTATAATTGAACTACATCTACATCATGAATCTTTCTAGCGGACATTTAATCAAACATAAGCTCAAGTAAACTGAGTATTTAACCATTTTATTTCAATATTATTGAAATAATATTATTGAAATAATGTTTGAGCTACAGCTTTCCTGTTGGTCAAACAGTAGAGCATAGCGCTAGCAACGCCAAGGTCATGGGTTCAATTCCCAGGGAAAGCAAGAACTGACAAATGTAAAATGTGTACCTTGAATGCAATGTAAGTCGCTTTGGATAAAAGTGTCTGCCAAATGCATAAATGTAAATGTAACAAAATGCATAAATGTAATATTAACAATCATTTGACATGGTTCGTTCTGTGCCATGACCCACCCAACATGAGAAGAGTGGATCAGCTAGCATTTTACGACAAATGTACACGTTTCTCTAATGAAACAAATCTTATGGTAGCACAAAAAGAAAAATCACTCCAGAATGAATGTTTAGTGTAAAACATGTTGAAGAATAGCTTGGAGGCATTCGATACATAATAAGCAGTTTCATCAAAAAAGTGTTTGCTCGGCGTACTTAGGGTTGGGGTACCGAAACCCGGTACCTATGTAACCGGTATGTACCGGACCAAATCAGAACGCAGATTTCAATGCCTCATTCGGTGCCACTTAAATTCAAACGTGCTTTCGCACTTTGGCTGGCGCCGAGCCAGAGACAGACACGCTCAGCGCTCGTCACATATCACAACTACTCAGTGTTTTCAACCACAATGTTTATTTTAGGTTTCAGACATTTAAATGCTCATTGTCTATGGAAGCGGCAAAAACAATCCTTTCAGACAGTTATAACTTCTTATAGTTATATAGTTATAAACTACGTGTTTTATTCATATCAGATACACATTATATAGTGACTCTATAGTTTACTCTATTTTTCTCCCAGTTCAGGTCACTTACTTTCATGTGTTTTGTGAGACGTGAATGAATTTACGTGATGTAAATCCGACAAATCCGATTCTCTGAGGCGTAAACTAATATGGCGCCGCCCATCGCGCAGTATAGATCAACTAACACACATTTGAAAATCCCAATATCAGATAGTTCATGACAAAGTTAGCAAGTTTGTGAATATTTTGAATAAAAAAGAAAAACGAAATAAACCCGATATAGCTGAGCTATCACGGCTGCTGTGTGTCATGTGAGAAGCACGACGCATCGCCATGGAAACAATAAGGCGATGCGTTCTAGAATATTTAGCCAGAGAATATGGTCATATTTCTGCAATAAAGCTGAAGCTGGTTTGTAGCAGACCAAGAACACAGACGACTGCTGTTATTACTGTAACTGTTATTTAGTGTTAAATTAGTTCACTAGTATTAGTAAAGGTCCCATGGCATGAAATTTTCATTTTATGAGGTTTTTCAACATTAATATGAGTTCCCCTAGCCTGAATATTGTCCCCAAGTAGATAGAAATGTTGATCGGTGTAAACACGAGTTCTGGCTGTCTTTCTCTGCCTTTGAGAAAATGACAGGCCAGACGAGCCAATCCTGAAGTCTCCTGGTTTGACGTCCAAACAGGAACGGTTACCTCCCTTTCCTCCGCCCAGAGAATCTGGCACGCCCATGCAAACGCTCGAGAGATCATTCCTTGTGAACGAGTGAATGCTGGCAGTTTCTCAGTGTTTGGATGTACAGATGAAAACAGAAGTCTTTTTTCAGTTCCTTCTGATCTGTGATCAGTGATTTCTGATGTGTAGCTAATTATTTATTTTTCGTGCACACGCAGCGGCTTCTCTCTCTCCAGACAGAACGGTGTTTTCGTGTTTTCTATCTTGTGAGTCAGTGTTTTTGTACGTCCTCGTCGCGTCTACCGGTTCTAAAATGTGCATACAGTCATGAGTTTCTGCTCAACATCGGCCTCACACACGCCGACAGCGGAGGCACCAAACGCGGCGTAAGATTAAGCAGAAGGGAGTAAGCGTGAGCATATTCGGGCTAGCCAGCCTAGCCCCACAATAAACTGGATTACATTCGATTACTGCTGTTGTGTCTTTGGCTTTTTTACTTCCTGCTTCGCTACTGTTCGGACGCTCTTGCTTACTGCTCCGCGCTTTGCTCTATCGCTTCTATATTTTACAACTTCAGCAAATCAGCACATTGCTCAAACGACAAAGCTTGACTCCAATGATAAAATTAGAAACTCTGGTGACTGAATTCCTAAACAAAAAGCGGAATATTTCAACCGACCAGCCTCCCACTGCCTCCAGCTTACATTCCGGAGAAGAGAAAACACAGCTGCCTACATTCAAAAGGATAAGAAAATGCCTCTTCTAGAATCTACTTGCTGCACAAACTGCCACAGACTTTTACAAAGGATTGCAGTTCTTGAAACAAAGTTATTTACGGAACCATCCAACCAGACGAATCACACAGCAGAGCTTCATCATGATCGCCCTCTGCACACTGCCGGTGAGTCCCATAAATGTAGTGCTACTCAACATGTAGAGAAACAAGTAACTGATCAACACACTAATCAATGGAACAAACAGGGAGCGAGACCCAAAGGCACTCGAGACATCAGATTGTCACGAGCATCACATATTGCCGCAGTAGCATGCTCTACCCCAGACACAAGGATTGCAAACACTAGTTTTCTACCACCAAATATACATCTTGAAAACAGATTTGAAGAGCTAATGAATGTGGGTGAGGAATCCCCAAACGTGATAAATGTGACCGAACACAGATTGAATCAGCCCGCAGCTAACACTAATGCTAACAGGCGCTCAAGGTCGAGCAGACAGCGGCCCTCAGCTCAGAGCGCAGCCGAGCCCAGGACTCTGATAGTGGGCGACTCAACAATCAGAAACATTAGCAGCAGGGATACAACTACATGCTGCCTTCCACAAGCAACAGTTTCTGATGTCAACAGGGAACTTAAGAACATTCTGATGAAACACAAGACTGCAAATCGACTTATCATTCATGTGGGAAAGAACGATATTCAGAGAGAGGAGTCAGAACTTCTAAAGAGGGATTTTAATGAACTTTTTGAAACACTTAGGAAACTGAAAGTTCAGCCGTTCATCAGTGGACCACTTCCAGCAAAAGGAACAAATAGGTTTTCACGGCTACTTGGGCTTAATACATGGCTGCAAAAAACCTGCAACATGAAGGGAGTGAACTTTAATCGACAATTTTAATCTCTTCTGGAGTCAGAGACAACTGTTTACATCAAATGGCCTCCACCCAAACAAACTCGGTGCAAGAGTGCTAAAGGACAATATTTATTTTTCCCTTCATCATCCTTCAGCTGTGTGTGCTAACCCACTCAACCTGGATGGCACACACACACCAGTAAAGTACGATCACAGGACTTCATTTCAGCATCTGAATGGACATGCGGTTGATACACCCCACAAGGACAATGATAACACCACGCAGCCACAACAACCACTTCTCATGGACACACTCCCAGCTGAGCCCCGCCCTCAGAGCTCACCACAGATAGACTGTGACGAATTAGAACTGCTCCAAATGACACAGATCGAGGCACTAAACAGTAACATCTCAGCCCATACTGTGGAGTCTGTGGAGGCACTGGTAAAAATGGGGACCATCAGGAGTGACACTGGTGAAATTTTAAAACTTATATGTAATATAAGCAATAGGCTGGAAGAAATGTCACTCCTTGAACCGGACGATAACATATTGCAGCTTCCGGTAACACCAGAGAAACAGCCCCCCTCACCAGACATGTTATTCCGCTCTACAGCATCCCCGCCTCTGAGCTTCACAGAGAAAATGGATTTTGTTTATACTGGAAACAGACAATCACACTCGATCGCTGCGAGCCCCCAGATATCAACCAAAAAGCGTCAAGGCCCACAACCACCAAAGACTGTGGGCCCAGCTCGCTCTGCCCCTCCTCCTGTGAGATTTCTTCGGTCACAACGTCAGGGCACACACCCTCCTCCATCTGCACCAAAAACAACTGATACCAGCTCTCAGTGACGTGTTCTGGGTCCTCGCAAAGTCACCAGCAATCTTATCAAATGTTTACAAAACATGCGTGAATCCAGTGTGCCTTTATCTTTCTCTATTTCTGTTCTGGTACGTGATAGAAAGTCCAAGGCTTTCTCAGGCCGTATGGCAAACCCATCTAATCTGCTGCCTGTTAATTGTCAAACTAAGATTACTATGGGGGAAAAAAATAAAATTAATACTGTTAAGTTAGCACTCTTAAACATCCGTTCACTTAAAAACAAATCATTTCTAGTCAACGACTTAATATCCACAAACAACCTAGATTTTTTGCTTCTAAATGAAACGTGGCTAGAAGACAGCTGCAGTGCAACAGTCCTCAATGAAACAGCCCCTCCTAACTTTACTTTTATGAGTGTCTGCAGACCAGTCAGAAGGGGGGGGGGGGGGGGGGTCGCTGCTCTATTTAAAGATGTTTATCAATGTAAGCAAGTATCATTTGGTGACTATTTGTCTCTAGAATATCTGGGCATTGTGCTAAAAGGTGCTCCACGCATCCTGCTTATCATTATTTATAGGCCTCCGAAATATTCTCCGGCCTTTATTGATGACTTTACAGAGCTGTTATCAGCAATCTCATCTGAGTATGACTGTTTTGCTATTGCTGGGGATTTTAACATTCACATTGACAATGCTGAATCCAGTACAACAAAAGATCTCATGACTGTTCTTAACACTTTTGATTTGACACAACATGTTCACGGACCCACACATGATCGTGTACACACTCTAGATTTACTTATCAGTAAGGGTCTAAATATTTCATCAATAGTTATTAAGGATGTGGCACTGTCTGATCATTTCTGTATTTTCTTTGATATATCAATCTCTCCTGCCATTGAAACTAGATCTGTCTCTGTCAAAAAGAGATGCTTAAATGAGAACACTAGTGTGCTGTTTATGAAGGCTATATCTCTAACACCAAGCATATCTGCAGACTCTGTTGATTTTCTCCTTGACTCTTTTAACTCAAAAGTTAAGGGTGTAATTGATGATATTGCTCCTGTGAAAGTCAGAAAAAAGAGTGGCAAACAAAAAGCACCTTGGAGAAACTCAACAGCAGTGCAATTAATGAAAAGACAATGCAGGAAATCGGAACGCATGTGGCGAAAGACAAAACTTGTAGTCCATTATAAGATCTATAAAGACAGTCTTCGTGCTTTCAATGTGGAACTAGGCAAAGCTAGACAGACCTTCTTTTCAAATATTATAAACAGAAACATAAACAACACACGCACTCTCTTTGCTACTGTAGAGAGACTAACAAACCCCCCCGAGTCACATTCCCAGTGAAATGCTCTCAGACAGCAAATGTAGTGAGTTTGCTTCCTTCTTCTCAGAGAAAATCATTAATATCAGAAATGCGATTAGCACATCCTTGAGTTTCTCTGGGGTGAATCAGATCAGACCACAGCCTCAGAAAGTTACTATGACTGATTTCGAAGCAATTGATGGTAAAATTTTAGAAGAAACAGTACAGCACCTTAAAACATCAACCTGCGCCCTTGACACACTCCCCACTTCTTTTTTCAAAAGTGTGTTTAACTGTTTGGAAGCAGATCTCCTAGAAGTTGTAAACTCCTCACTTCTTTCTGGGACTTTTCCAAACTCCCTAAAAACCGCAGTAGTAAAGCCTCTCCTGAAAAAGAGAAATCTGGATAACTCCATACTGAGCAACTACAGACCAATCTCAAATCTCCCCTTCATAGGCAAGATCATTGAAAAAGTTGTTTTCAGTCAGCTGAACAAATTCTTGAACTCAAACGGATACTTTGACAATTTTCAATCTGGTTTCCGACCGCATCACAGCACAGAGACAGCGCTCATAAAGATTATAAATGATTTTCGCCTCAATACAGATACAGGCAAAACATCAATTCTGGTACTACTGGACCTCAGTGCTGCATTCGACACTGTTGACCACAAAATACTTCTTGACAGGCTAGAAAATTGGGTTGGGCTTTCTGGAATGGTCCTCAAATGGTTCAGGTCATACTTAGAAGGGAGAGGTTATTATGTGAGTATAGGTGACCATAAGTCTGAGTGGACATCCATGACATGCGGAGTCCCACAAGGGTCAATTCTTGCACCACTACTATTCAACCTGTATATGCTGCCACTCAGCCAAATAATGAAAAATAACAAAATGGCTTACCACAGCTATGCTGACGACACCCAGATCTACTTAGCCCTATCACCTAATGACTACAGCCCCATTGACTCTCTATGTAAATGCATTGATGAAGTTAACAGTTGGATGTGCCAAAACTTTCTTCAGTTAAACAAAGACAAAACTGAAATTACTACATTTGGAAACAAAGATGAAATTCTCAAGGTGAATGCATATCTTGAGGCTAAAGGCCTGAAATCAAAAAATCAAGTCAGGAATCTTGGTGTGATTTTGGAGTCAGACCTGAGTTTCAATAGTCATGTCAAAGCAATAACTAAATCCGCTTACTATCATCTCAAAAATATATCAAGAATTAGATGCTTTGTTTCCAGGCAAGACTTAGAGAAACTCGTTCATGCTTTTATTACCAGTAGGGTGGACTATTGTAATGGTCTCCTCACCGGCCTTCCCAAAAAGACCATTAGACAGCTGCAGCTCATACAGAACGCTGCTGCCAGGATCCTGAGCAGAACCAGAAAATATGACCGTATCACACCAGTCCTCAGATCTTTACACTGGCTTCCAGTTACATTTAGGATCGATTTTAAAGTGCTATTACTTGTATATAAATCACTAAATGACCTAGGACCTCAATACATTGCAGATATGCTGATTAAATACAAACCCAACAGATCACTCAGATCATCAGGATCAAGACAATTAGAAATACCAAGGGTTCACCCAAAGCAAGGAGAGTCTGCGTTTAGCTATTATGCCAGCCGTAGCTGGAACCAGCTTCCTGAACAGATCAGATGTGCTCCAACAGTAGCCACTTTCAAATCCAGACTCAAAACACATTTGTTCAGCTGTGCATTTACTGAATGAGCACTGTGCCACTGTACGTGCTTTGTCCGAACTGCTTGCATTTTAATTTATATGCTTAAATTTAACCCTGTTTTTATTTTTAATTATACTCTTTATTTTTATCTTTCAATGTTTTCTTTATTTTTTATTTCTTTTAATTCCTATTATAACTGTAATATTTTTATTTCATTTCTGTGTAAAGCACTTTGAATTGCCACTGTGTATGAAATGTGCTATACAAATAAACTTGCCTTGCCTTGCCTTGCCTTTGTTTGCGCTGTGCACTGACACTTATTTTATTTTAAAAATAATGCTATTATCAACACTTACTTTTAACTCGTTCATCTCGACAGCTGTAATGGTACTTTGCATGTGTTACAAAGTTGGTAATAATGATGAAGACGGACTCGGTGTGACTGGGACTCGTGTTTATTCAGAACTCTCAGATACAAACACAATAAACTCGCGCTGACTGACAGCGCTCTCATAACTCAGTAGGTACTATAAATAACTTTGTTAGCGATCGCTGAGCTCCGTCTCTGGTACGTTAGTGATGTCCGGTTCGCGAACGATCTTTCTTTTGAACCTGTTCTTTTTAGTGAACCGAATCAGTTCACCAAATCGGACTGAATCGTTCTAAACGGTTGGCGTCTCCAGTCAGCGCTGATCCATAATTTACTAAAGTTACTAACTTTCTGACATGAGTGACAGTCCCTCCGACTAGAAATAGACTAATAACCTGAAGTATATGCTGTAACTACAACAGTTCAGACATGCTGAGAACTGATGTGAAGTGAACTCAGGTCCATCCGTCTCTCTGGCAGCAGCTCGTGCCTGCTCGTGCCTCGTAGACCAAGTTAAACCACGCCCCCTCCGCTCATTTAAAATGCAAAGATGTCAGCCAATCACAACAGTGGGCGTTTTTACTGAAGTCTCACAGCAGACACACCTCTTGAAGCAGGGCATTCAGCCACAGGGCAAACAGCAGTATAGAAAAAATGCCTTTTATTTCTAAATTATGACATTTTATGATGTAAAAGTCATTCTAACAATATAAGTACACCTCAGGAAACATTATAAAATAATAGAAAAATGCCATGCCATGGGACCTTTAAGTAAACTGTGTTTTGTATTTATTTATATATTTAAGTATACTTTAAACTTGTAATAAAGTTTTAAATAATAATAAATAAATAAATAGACATTCTTTAATCTCATCCACCTTGTTTTGTGTCTCTTTTTTTTTTTTAAAGTATTGGTTCAGGCACCGGTACGTTTTAAAAGTATCAGTTTGTTACCCAATCCTAGGCGTACTGGAGCATCTTCAATGTTGGAACAATGTTTTTGCCTGTCAGGTCTTTACAAGTCACGTAACTGAAAAGTATGAATGCAAACTATGCAAAATTAAGTAGTGTATATTTTGACAGAAATACAAACCGTCAACGGTAGATGAACAGGGTTCCTCTTGTATGCTCCCTTCTTCCTCATCACAGTCAAGAACTTTTTCTGTGGAAGTTGAAAGTGCAGCTTAACAATGGTATATAATGGATCATAAACACATGGTATATGAAAACATGGTAAACAGAAAATCAAAGAAAGACAAATAAAATAACACACCATCAGGATCGATCCCAATTTCATCCAAGTTCTTGCCATGGAACTCAGCTAATCTTCCTTGCTCAAGGGCCATTAGGACTTTGCTGATCTTGGCAAGTTGCAGGGTCTTCTCAGGGAGTCGATAGAACTCACGATGTATTCTTATGTCGTGTCCAAGAAAGTTTGCCAGCTGGTCCATCTCTGTGTCGGTCATATTCAGCACTGTTGAAAGGGTTGCGGCATGCTTTCGCAGTCTGGTAGATGTCAGTGACTTGGGACACTTTGCACCACACGCCTTTGCAAAGCCACGGAGGCAGTCTGACCCTCGGAAATGTGTCATGGCTTCTGGTCTCGCAAACATATAGGCATTGTCTTTTAAAACTGCACAAGCCTCTCTCTGCTTAACAAGGAGTTCTAAGGCACACAGCATTTTTGGAGTCAGAAGTATTGGAACTGGTCGACCACGCTTTCCCCTGGTGATAACCCTTGTGAAGTGTCTGCAGAGTTTTTTTTCTACTTCAGAGAGTGCCCAGTCCACATCCTCATGCGGATCAGAAGTGTCTCTTGATAGAAATGCAGACAGAGGCATGCTGGCCACCTCTCCTTCCCTGCGCCGGTTAAAGAGAATCATCTGGGCTAGACATACCTTCGCCAGCTCCATCCAGGCTTTAGTAGAGGGACTTTCGGAAAGTAATTTGAACCACTCGTCTTGCACTTCACTGAGATAGGTATGCATTTTTTGGACATCTTCAGTAAAGGGCATGATAGTGGGCAGATTCCACTTTGCTTCACTGATGTTCCTCAATGCTGTAGCCGAGATCAGCTCATTCCACTTGTTCGCATGGACTTCAAGAAACTCACTGGCATTCTTCACAAGCTGTTCATCATTTGAGATTAAGCCCTGAGCTTTTAAGAGTTTGCTTACTTTGACCAGGGAATTACCAAGCTTGTTTGCAAGCGATGGAATCATGAATTTGTCTGTTTCACTGTCATACCCACACGTATACTTGACAGCCTTGACAGTCTTCATGTACTTCTTTGGATTTACACAATCTTCCATTGTTTTTAAAGAGGTGACTCTCCTCGCATTGTGAATCAACCGTCCCAATTCTCGCATCTTCTCTCGCACACACTGTTTGTTTTTGTCTGATAGCCCACCTTTGTTTAACAAGCGCTGCCCAAATTCAGTAATTACGGTGTCATTTTTTATTATATCTGTGATTGGGTCAGGATTCATGGCACTGATTACTCCCCACAGGTGTTTGGTCACGTTTGAAGGCACAGGCCCAGTGTATGTACACATGGACTGAACACGATTTTTTCCTGGTTTGAGGAGGACTGACTGGGGTTTAAGTTTACAAGAACGCATGTGTCGCCACAGGACCCTTCTAGTAAAAAGTCCTTGACAGTATGCACAATGCATGAAATCTTCTCCCTGCACTTTTTTAGGTGGTCGTTTGTATGGCACCAGTTCCCCCTTTCCTGATTCCATAACAGCAGCATTGTGGGCATAGTTTCCTCGGTTGCGAATATAACCCAGCTGTTGTTTTCTCTCCTTTGAACCCTTTGGAAAGCTTAGAGCTCGAGCAACATCTGATTTATTTTCATGTGAACTTTCTAGATGCCTTGCCATCTTAGCGTATGGTTTAGAGCAATACAAGCAGTAATGTCTCTTGTTGTACACTCTACCGCCATCTCTTTTTTGGTATTCACATACAACCACGCTGTCTATTGTGTTCTGACTTGAACTGGGTTCTTCTCCTGTTCCAGGTGCATCAGACGCAAGGCTGTTCACTTTGTCTGTGGTTGTGGAATCACAGTCAGGGGAGCTCACTGAGCCAGATTCATCAACATCCAGTTCATCAAGAAGTTGACGTTTTGTTGGGTTTAGAGCAAGGCTAACATCACTGTCACTGTCGGAAGTGGTATCGGGAACGTAATTATCTGAACTCTCGGGTGTAGAATCAAAGAGCTCACCAGAATCTTGAGGATCTGTGTCTTTTAGCTAAAAAAAAAAAGTTAATTAGAAATGGGTTGAACTGCCACAATTAATTGATCAGTAAATTAACAGACATAAATTGGCAACTATTTGTGATAATCAATTAACTGTTTAGGTATTCCATTTTTGATGATTCTCTAATATTTTATAGTCAAAATGATTTCACAATAATATATTCTTATTGCATTAAGTTACACTAGTCACCAAGTAATTGATAATGAGAATACATTTTGATGGCAGCTCTAAGCAAAATCCCTGATCAATATGAAATAACAATGGCTACGTTTGCATGCAACCAAACTCCATTAGTAATTCGATTGATGGCTCGATCCAACTGAAAAGCCTTTATGTAAAATACCTTAATTGCTACGATTGAGCTAGATCCAAATAAAATTTCTATTGGATTGGATTCTTTTTATAATCTGATCGAGAGGACATCTAAACACTTGATCGCATAGAAAACGCTCAGTGAACATTTAACTTTTTGTTATTAGCAATTTATAAGCTAGGTGCAAAAGATGAAAAAACTCCAAAGCTTGTCAAAAACGAGTGAACTGAGAAGCACAGACGCAAAGTAAGTGCATGATCATAAAATAATAATAATTTCAGGATAGTCAAGGGCCAATTACTAGAAGACTTACCATGACACTTTTAGTCCGTCTCAGTCTGGGTACAAAAACCTCATTTTGGAGCTGTGTCACAATCTGTAAACAAAAAGTATAATCAACATGAATTATTATAAAATAGTATTTGAGGTTCAAAAATAAGACTGCAAGTGTGTGTAGAACTTTTGATCATCCAATTGGACAATTATAGCATTGCAAAAATGCAAATTTACAGAGGTTTTTTTGTTTTGTTTCAATACTTGCATTTTAAAATAAACTTCTAAATGTCTGTTTCGTCGCTATGTAACTAACAGAAGACGATTTTAAAATTGTGGCGCTTCTAATTAAAGGGATAGTTCACCCAAAAACTTTCAACAATTTTTCCATAAATTGAACAGGGAAGGCGATCGGCCGAAAGTTTACTTTATAAAGTTGTATGGATATTTTTCTTACACAAACGCATCGAATCGCTTCAGAAGGCCTTTATTAACACCCCTGGAGCCGTGTGGAGCAGTTATTTGACGGACAGATGCATTTTTTACGGACTTCAAAAACAGAGCAACTATTACTGCCATTCTAATGCTTGGATTAGCCTGGACTTTTGTAATAACTCAGATTTTATTTGTCTGAAAGAAGAATGTCATACACACCTAGGAAGACTTGAGGGAGAGTAAATCATGGGCTAATTTTCATTTTTGGATGAAATATCCCTTTAAGTGACAAAAAGCAGTTGACAATGTACAAAATACACATACTTGCCACATTTGCAACGGTAAAAATGTGCAACACTTCAGTGATGAACATGAACGTACCTGTTGAGGAGAGCTGATCTGAGCCGATTCCTCGTCCATCTGAGTCTCTGACCGGACAGAAGGATCACCGTGACCTGCTGCGCTGGTATTAACAGCAATGCTGCACATCTGTAAGAGACAACAGTCATATGACAAGATATTAGGACATGGAAACACAAGAGAGAAGTCTGAAGACGACACCGCATGACTTCAGAGAGAAAGACAGAGCAACTTCATCTTTAAACATGTACTACTGTCCAGTCAAACTCTGTCTGCACACACACACACACACATCTGGAATAAAACAGGCTTCATGAGGACCTCAAACACACACACTGTTAAAGTTCCTTATGGGGACCAGTTTCATCCAGTTCAAAAAACAAGTTTGAACTCAAACACTGACTGAAAGTGTGTTGTGGGGACGTCGTGAGTGTCCACTTTAAAGCAACTATTAACCCGGAAAAAATCCCTGTGGAGGACAAAACTGGCCCTAGATTCTCCTCTACCACTGAGACACTGGACACCTGTCATTAAACTGTTGGGTTTGGGGATTTACACCAGATACGCATCAAAATATGCTTTAAAAACACTAAAACAGGGCAAAGAGTTACATTTTCAGTGATGAACATGAACGTACCTGTTGAGGAGAGCTGATCTGAGCCGATTCCTCGTCCATCTGAGTCTCTGACCGGACAGAAGGATCACCGTGACCTGCTGCGCTGGTATTAACAGCAATGCTGCACATCTGTAAGAGACAACAGTCATATGACAAGATATTAGGACATGGAAACACAAGAGAGAAGTCTGAAGACGACACCGCATGACTTCAGAGAGAAAGACAGAGCAACTTCATCTTTAAACATGTACTACTGTCCAGTCAAACTCTGTCTGCACACACACACACACACACACACACACACACACACATCTGGAATAAAACAGGCTTCATGAGGACCTCAAACACACACACTGTTAAAGTTCCTTATGGGGACCAGTTTCATCCAGTTCAAAAAACAAGTTTGAACTCAAACACTGACTGAAAGTGTGTTGTGGGGACGTCGTGAGTGTCCACTTTAAAGCAACTATTAACCCGGGAAAAATCCCTGTGGAGGACAAAACTGGCCCTAGATTCTCCTCTACCACTGAGACACTGGACACCTGTCATTAAACTGTTGGGTTTGGGGATTTACACCAGATACGCATCAAAATATGCTTTAAAAACACTAAAACAGGGCAAAGAGTTACATTTTCAGTGATGAACATGAACGTACCTGTTGAGGAGAGCTGATCTGAGCCGATTCCTCGTCCATCTGAGTCTCGTACCGGACAGAAGGATCACCGTGACCTGATGCGCTGGTATTAACAGCAATGCTGCACATCTGTAACAGACAACAGTCATATGACAAGATATTAGGACATGGAAACACAAGAGAGAAGTCTGAAGACGACACCGCATGACTTCAGAGAGAAAGACAGAGCAACTTCATCTTTAAACATGTACTACTGTCCAGTCAAACTCTGTCTGCACACACACACACACACACACACACACACACACATCTGGAATAAAACAGGCTTCATGAGGACCTCAAACACACACACTGTTAAAGTTCCTTATGGGGACCAGTTTCATCCAGTTCAAAAAACAAGTTTGAACTCAAACACTGACTGAAAGTGTGTTGTGGGGACGTCGTGAGTGTCCACTTTAAAGCAACTATTAACCCGGGAAAAATCCCTGTGGAGGACAAAACTGGCCCTAGATTCTCCTCTACCACTGAGACACTGGACACCTGTCATTAAACTGTTGGGTTTGGGGATTTACACCAGATACGCATCAAAATATGCTTTAAAAACACTAAAACAGGGCAAAGAGTTACATTTTCAGTGATGAACATGAACGTACCTGTTGAGGAGAGCTGATCTGAGCCGATTCCTCGTCCATCTGAGTCTCTGACCGGACAGAAGGATCACCGTGACCTGCTGCGCTGGTATTAACAGCAATGCTGCACATCTGTAACAGACAACAGTCATATGACAAGATATTAGGACATGGAAACACAAGAGAGAAGTCTGAAGACGACACCGCATGACTTCAGAGAGAAAGACAGGGCAACTTCATCTTTAAACATGTACTACTGTCCAGTCAAACTCTGTCTGCACACACACACACACATCTGGAATAAAACAGGCTTCATGAGGACCTCAAACACACACACTGTTAAAGTTCCTTATGGGGACCAGTTTCATCCAGTTCAAAAAACAAGTTTGAACTCAAACACTGACTGAAAGTGTGTTGTGGGGACGTCGTGAGTGTCCACTTTAAAGCAACTATTAACCCGGGAAAAATCCCTGTGGAGGACAAAACTGGCCCTAGATTCTCCTCTACCACTGAGACACTGGACACCTGTCATTAAACTGTTGGGTTTGGGGATTTACACCAGATACGCATCAAAATATGCTTTAAAAACACTAAAACAGGGCAAAGAGTTACATTTTCAGTGATGAACATGAACGTACCTGTTGAGGAGAGCTGATCTGAGCCGATTCCTCGTCCATCTGAGTCTCTGACCGGACAGAAGGATCACCGTGACCTGCTGCGCTGGTATTAACAGCAATGCTGCACATCTGTAACAGACAACAGTCATATGACAAGATATTAGGACATGGAAACACAAGAGAGAAGTCTGAAGACGACACCGCATGACTTCAGAGAGAAAGACAGAGCAACTTCATCTTTAAACATGTACTACTGTCCAGTCAAACTCTGTCTGCACACACACACACACACATCTGGAATAAAACAGGCTTCATGAGGACCTCAAACACACACACTGTTAAAGTTCCTTATGGGGACCAGTTTCATCCAGTTCAAAAAACAAGTTTGAACTCAAACACTGACTGAAAGTGTGTTGTGGGGACGTCGTGAGTGTCCACTTTAAAGCAACTATTAACCCGGGAAAAATCCCTGTGGAGGACAAAACTGGCCCTAGATTCTCCTCTACCACTGAGACACTGGACACCTGTCATTAAACTGTTGGGTTTGGGGATTTACACCAGATACGCATCAAAATATGCTTTAAAAACACTAAAACAGGGCAAAGAGTTACATTTTCAGTGATGAACATGAACGTACCTGTTGAGGAGAGCTGATCTGAGCCGATTCCTCGTCCATCTGAGTCTCTGACCGGACAGAAGGATCACCGTGACCTGATGCGCTGGTATTAACAGCAATGCTGCACATCTGTAACAGACAACAGTCATATGACAAGATATTAGGACATGGAAACACAAGAGAGAAGTCTGAAGACGACACCGCATGACTTCAGAGAGAAAGACAGGGCAACTTCATCTTTAAACATGTACTACTGTCCAGTCAAACTCTGTCTGCACACACACACACACACATCTGGAATAAAACAGGCTTCATGAGGACCTCAAACACACACACTGTTAAAGTTCCTTATGGGGACCAGTTTCATCCAGTTCAAAAAACAAGTTTGAACTCAAACACTGACTGAAAGTGTGTTGTGGGGACGTCGTGAGTGTCCACTTTAAAGCAACTATTAACCCGGAAAAAATCCCTGTGGAGGACAAAACTGGCCCTAGATTCTCCTCTACCACTGAGACACTGGACACCTGTCATTAAACTGTTGGGTTTGGGGATTTACACCAGATACGCATCAAAATATGCTTTAAAAACACTAAAACAGGGCAAAGAGTTACATTTTCAGTGATGAACATGAACGTACCTGTTGAGGAGAGCTGATCTGAGCCGATTCCTCGTCCATCTGAGTCTCGTACCGGACAGAAGGATCACCGTGACCTGCTGCGCTGGTATTAACAGCAATGCTGCACATCTGTAACAGACAACAGTCATATGACAAGATATTAGGACATGGATCATTGTTTGTAACCACTGGATTTTGTTTGTGATCGTGAAATGCAATATGGCCATTGTATGCCACATATAACTTAAACCAGGGTTTTTCCTGGCTCAAAATGAGGCGGAGGTGGTAGTGTTAATTTTGTCACCTATTTTTAATTTAGTCTTAGTCTTGTGCCAAATGTCCTTGTTAGTTTTAGTCATTCACATATCTATATATTATATATTATATAATATATATATTATATATTTTTTGTTAGTCTAGTTTTAGTTAAAGGAAAACTCTAAATATATTGTGTGGCAAAATAACTTGCATAAAATTTATATAACCTGCATAATGTATGTGCCGCAACACCATAGCTAACTGGTGGATTTACAGCATAGATGCCTAAAATCAACATTAGCTTATGAGACGATGGGCACAAATATCGATTTCGATCTTTATTCAGTATGAATTCATATGTATATATCCTACTGTACATCAGGAAAAATAAGTTTGCCTTTTAGCACTATTTTAAACTTTTTTGAGGGGTTAAAGTATATTTACTTGCATTCATTACTATTCACTATTATTAACATTTTAAAATTTCACAAATAAGTAAGCAGTTATGATCTGCAATACTTTTTTGAGCAACTAGACTACATGTATATTTATTAAAGAGCATGCATGCACCAATAATGGCATTACATGCAGCCACAAAATGACTCTAACTTGCCTCTTTGCAGTGGAATTCTCCATTTTAACCTTAATTACTACACTAATTGTAATATAAATAATAATACAAATATTAGAAGACAAATGTTTTAAGTGGTCATTAATGGACCATACTTATTGCACAAATAGTATTTAGTAGGACTAGTATTTAGAACTTTGTACCAGCAAATCATAATATACTAATATTGATTGCTGAAGGATCATGTGACAATATATATTTCTGATGATTATTTAATTATCACAACATGCCTAATCTGAGCAAGTGACTGCCTGTTTGAGTTGTCGACAGACGGAGGCGGCACGAAATTTGACGGAGGCGGCAGCCTCATATTTCTCTATGCAGCAAAAACCCTGACTTAAACGTATAAAGTTTAGGGGCAAAAGAGAAACATTCACCTAAAAGTCACTTAACTTGGATTGAAGCTTTCTGAGATTTGGATATCATTTATTGGTGTATACCCATTACAATTTGTATTAAAATAGTAATACGGGTAAGTTAGATTAATATATTTCGAATAGATTCAAATTTTAATCTAATCAACAACCAACTTGCTTGACACGTTGCAACAATGAGCTATTATGTACACAGTGCCTTGCAACATACTTGTGTTCTCCATGGGTAGTCTTCTCCTCCATAATCATAGGTGATTTCTTCTCCTTCTTTAATGTCATGAAGGGTAAAAAGACAAAGGTGGGGCTTTCCATTCACATCAATTTTCTTCATCTTACAATTTGGATGTTTGTGGTCATCATTAACTATCCGCCCAAAGGATTCATCTTCTCTTGAGGCATCAATGCTTAAAAATATGAAAACATAAGAAAATGAGTAATACTCTCAGTCTTTTTTTTTTTTTTTACTATAGTATAGCATAAGGTATATAGCTTTTGTTCAACTTGACATCTTACCACCATGTTTTCCCTCGCCACTTGAAATCAAACATAAACGCAGCACAGGACGCGTGGTAACGCTTTCTTCTCCTCTGCAGTTCTGCATCATTTATCATCTCTCCCCTGTACTCAACAACAAAATCTCCTTTGCAAAAGGAACCCTTTGCAAATAGACCTCGTCCTGCAAATTACAGAAAAAAAACATTCACAAAAAGAAAATCTTGCAGATAAAGAACACCAATTACACACACAAACACAAAATACATCAATAGTTAGCTGATTTTAAATAAGCTGCAACAGGTGCCTAAGTAATGTACCCAGATGCTCATAAGATTATGGTTAGGACATGCATATGATAGTAATTAAGGGGGGGGTGAAATGCTGTTTCATGCATACTGAGCTTTTTACACTGTTAAAGACTTGGATTCCCATCCTAAACATGGACAAAGTTTTTTTTTTTAAAGTTGGACGATTGATGGAGTATTTCTGTGCCAAAAATACTCCTTCCGGTTTCTCATAAGTTTTGGAAAGTTTTTTCGAGTGTGACGTCACATGGGGCGGAATGTCCTTGGAAAGGCGCGCGCGCGCGCGACTAGAGCGAGAGCAAACGCTTAAGCCGGCTGCACTGCAGTCACAGGACTTCACTGAATCAACAATGTCACCAAAGCAAGACAACCCTGCACAGCTTCCCAAAGAACCTAGCGTTAATGGGACAGTGGATGGAGTTTGTTTTTTCGGAGCAGGAGTTGTGCAAGTGTTTGTTTGTTCCCTGAATTTCGGCGACGATGGTTTATAAACAAGCCCCAGTTCAACTCAGGATTTGTAGCTGGTCTAATGCTGAAAGATGGAGCGGTCCCAGCGATTAAGGTTCACGGTCGTGTGTTGGTAGCAGGCGGTGAGTAAAAATGCTTCAAATGTCTTTGTATTGTTAGCTATCGATTCCATTGTTTTTCTCTGTAAATATGCATAGCTCAACACAAGAGTTGCGTGCGCTCGTCATTCTTTAGCTCTGCCTGAACGATACGTCCACAGCCGCTCAGCTTTTTTCGGAAAGACTCGGTACAGCGTATCTTTCTTTTATAAAAATAATAAAACTAAAGACTTTTCGGAGATATGAAAGATGCAATACTACTCTATAGACACTCAAGATTTACACAAGATTGACTGAAAATGAGTGTTTCACCCCCCCTTTAATGACTGATAAATCACACCATACACCACCTTACCTTTCTCTGCATTTATATACTTCACATCTAATTTGAATGTCTTGTCAGTCTTTGAAACCACATGATGCACGGCATCCTTAAGGGGGCTGATTCGTGGTGGCATTTCAAACTTGGAAAAAGATGTGTAAAGAATTAGTGTGAAAATGGGGAGACATGCAAAATTAAACTAGTATTTTCAATAAGCAGATAATAATGTTATTGTAATGTAACACTGTACTGTATTACTCTCATGTACACACGGTCATTTTATCACAATGTATGCAATGACAATAGAACAAGGATAATCAATGTCTGGCACAACACTAGCCTTAAAGGCATCAACTCACTATGTTCACTTAGACTCTAATCGCTCACAAATAAAAATATGTTCCTATATATTGTACAGTAGCCATGAGAAATTATTTAAAAATGATTAACTTATTCTTCTGCACGATTCACCTACAAACCCTGGTTTATAACTACTATTTATTTAACTAAAAATAAGTTTAATAATTTATTCATAAAGCTACTTACCATTTTAGTTGTTTAATTTTACTTAATTTCTCTCTGAAGCCCTTTGGTAATGATCTGTGGATTATATGTAGTCTACAAATTCACTTTAAATGTAAATAAACAAATACTGATCTTTAATTCTTCATAATTACAGTCAAACACTATAAACAGGAGCCTGACATCGAGTGCAAACCCCCCCTCCCCCCGCGAGATTATATTCCAACATGTGCCCTGATAAAAATATGATTTCAACATGTGCCCTGACAAAAATATGATTTCAACATGTGCCCTGACAAAAATATAAAATTTCTTTAATATAAAGCATAAAATAATCCACCCCTCCAACACTAACGCGAACTAGACAGAAACTAATTTAATATTAACCGAATCGTTCCAATAGCAATCATTTCAGTCTAAACATTAGGCGACGCTTTTCATTTAAAATGTAGTCTTTAACATTAAATTGAATGATTATGTGATCGCTAATATCGTCAGGCCACATTTAGCCTCATCAGTGAGCTAGCCTGCTAACGTTACCTAAAGTAATTACTAACTTAATAACATATGTGCTGCTTACCTTGTGTTTCACCTTTTTCCTCTTCGTCCCTTGGCATTTTCTGCATGTAATCTTCTTTTTGTGAAGTATTGTTCTTCTTCTTCTTGTTTAATGAAGTTTGTGAAGTCAAGTGTCAATTTAATACGTATGTCTTTGCTGAAATCGATCTTAACGATGCGTAGGAAGTGGGCGGAGCCTAACCATAATTGGAAAATGTGTGTGTGGAGACGTGAGTGCATTACCAGTCAGAAAGGTTTGGGGGCGCAACTGAGCACTCCCTACACACACGCACACTACCTCAAAAACGTGTGTTATGGGCCAAAGCTAAAACTCCGCCCACCACCTTCAGAACAGATTCTCTACTCATTTTAATGGTTTCCCTTATGGGGACCTCATTTTTGGTCCCCACAACGCAAGAGGTCCCCATGACGTGACTGTGTAAACAGATTCATGTCCCCACAACGTGATGAATACCAGAACACACACACACACACACTCACACACACACACACACACAGCCGTGGATCATCACATCAGAGAACGACACACACACACACACACACACACAGCCGTGGATCATCACATCAGAGAACGACACACACACACACAGCCGAGGATCATCACATCAGAGAACGACACACACACACACACACACACACACACACACAGCCGTGGATCATCACATCAGAGAACGACACGCACACTCACACTCACACACACACACACACACACACACTCACACACACACACACACAGCCGTGGATCATCACATCAGAGAACGACACACACACACACACACACACACACACACAGCAGTGGATCATCACATCAGAAAACGACACACACACACACACACACACACACACAGCCGTGGATCATCACATCAGAGAACGACACACACACACACACACACAGCCGTGGATCATCACATCAGAGAACGACACGCACACTTACACAAACACACACACACACACACTCACACACACACACACACATAGCCGTGGATCATCCAGGGAACGACACGCACACTCACACACACACGCACACACACACACACTCACACACACACACACACACACACACACACACACACACACACACACACACACATCACTCACACACACACACACACACACACACACACACACACACACACACACACACACACACACACACACACACACACAGCTGTGGATCATCACATCAGAGAATGACACACACAAACAGCCGTGGATCATCACATCAGAGAACAACACACACACACACCCACACACACAGCCGTGGATCATCCAGGGAACAACACAAACACTCACACACACACATACATACACACACACACAGCCGTGGATAATCCAGGGAACCACTCACACACACACACACACACACATACACACAGCCGTGGATAATCCAGGGAACCACACATACTCACTCACTCACTTACACACATGCACGCACACACACACACACACAGCCGTGGATCATTAGAGAACCACACACACACACACACACACGCTCACAGCTGTGGATCATTAGAGAACCACACACACACACACACACACACTGACACACGGATCATCAGAGAACGACATACACACTCACTCACACACACACACAGCTGTGGATCATCAGGGAACGACACACACACACTCACACACACACAGCTGTGGATCATCAGGGAACGACACACACACTCACACACACACACACACACACTCACACACACACACAGCCGTGGATCATCAGAGAACGTCTCACACTCTCTCACACACACAGACACAGTCGTGGATAATCCAGGGAACGACACACACACTCACTCACTCACACACACACACACACACACACAGCCGTGGATCATCAGAGAACGACACACACACACACACACACACACACACACAGAGAGCTGTGGATAAACAGGGCCTGACACACAGTATTAAGATTTAAGGGTGTGTAAACTTTTGAACGGGGTATTTTTTGTGTCTTGTGGACTTTATGTAAACATATTTGATGTAACATATCTTATTCAGGACAGTACTAAATAAAAAGTAACGCATTTTGTATGATCTCTCATATTTTGTTAAATTATTCACAGATTCTGCCAGGGGTTCACACTTTTTCTTGCACCTGTATATCAGAAATAAATGGTGGTAATCAAATATATGAGTTTTCTAAACTATTGTCATTATAAGATGATTCCCACAATCTCTGAAAACCTGGATATATGAGGGAAAGTGTGATTTCTAGAAGTCATTCAAATGAATAAAATCTTTAAGAAGTCATAGAAATTTCTATAATTAATATAATGTTTTGTTATGAGGTATAAATATCTGCAAAAGCTCTCTGTGAGTGAATGAATTATTTGAAAATAAATGAAGAGCTTTGATCAGATGTGAATGACACTATGACACACATTATGACAAATATCAGTGCATTCAGGAATAAAACACAATCAACCAAACTCCATGACATGACTTTCAGCAACAGTTAAAACTCTTTACCAAACACTTGCCAGAATCAGTTTTTGAATATGTTCCCATCATACAGATCTTTTATGATATCTTCTAGATAAACAGATGTGTTTACCTGAGAGAAGAGAAGAGAGAACGATCAGTCCCAGCAGACACAGATCACACTTATCAGCCATTTTCTGTTTCTGTCAGTCTTTCTGTTCTTTATATAGTCACAGCTCTTCCTTTATCATCATCAGCTCCTCCTGTGGTTGTGAACTTCCTCTGATCTGACATCTGAGTGTTTAGACTGACTCTATGATACAGAAGCCGCTCACTGACACTATATCACAGTTCATGATGGACAAGTGTTGAATCGGCATCATATCAATGTTGATATATCAGTGTTTCTGTTTTCTGTCTGACCTTCACACTGGCACTAGATACATCTGATCTGAATCTCACCTGACGAGAGACCATGAGACTCATGATTGCAACAAATAAACAATAAAAGAAGGTGAATTTATTTAATAACAACAACCAAACCAGGAGAAAAGGGAGCAGAGCAATGAACAACATCAGGGGTATTCCAGAAAGCAGGTTATGTGACATATCCGGGTATGTTTGAGGGAAAGTAAGCGGATAACCTCAACTTTCAGTAAAAAAAAACGGAGCAGGTTCAGTTCCAGGGTTAGTTTGTTCAGTGACCTGTTGATGAGTGTATGTGAAGATTGCATTTCACTTAATATTACACACATTATGTCGATATATAAAGCACCATTAAAACAAAGAATGTTTATTTTATTCTAATTTATATCATTTTTAATATTTATATTTCCGATCAGGCATAACATTATAACATTATCCTAGTATTGTGTTGGTCCCCCTTTTGCGGACCCGTCGTGGCATGACTCCACTAGACCGCTGAAGCTGTGCTGTGGTATCTGGCTCCAAGATGTTAGCAGCAGATCTTTTAAGTCCTGTAAGTTGCGAGGTGGGGCCTCCATGGATCGGACTTGTTTGTTCAGCACATCCCACAGATGCTCGATTGGATTGAGATCTGGGGAATTTGGAGGTCAAGTCAACACCTCAAACTCGTTGTTGTGCTCCTCAAACCATTCCTGAAGCATTTGTGCTTTGTGGCGGTGCATTATCTGCTGAAAGAGCCACAGCCACAGGGAATACCGTTTCCATGAAAGGCTGGACATGGGCTCAACAATGCTTAGGTAGGTGGTACGTGTCAAAGTCACATCCACATGATGGAGGACCCAAGGTTTCCCAGCAGAAGGTTTTCCCAAAGCATCACTGCCTCCGCCGCCACGCCTTCTTCCCATAGTGCACCTGGTGCCATGTGTTCCCCAGGTAAGCCACACACACACACCCGGCCATCGTGATGTAGAAGAACACGTGATCATCAGACCAGGCCACCTTCTTCCATTGCTCCGTGGTCCAGTTCTGATGCTCACGTGCCACTGTTGGTGCTTTGGGCGGGGTCAGGGGTCAGCATGGGCACCCTGACTGGTCAGCGGCTGTGCCGCCCCATACACAACAAACTGAGATGCTCTGTGTATTCTGACCCCTTTCTATCAGAACCAGCATTAACTTCTTGAGCAGTTTGAGCTCCAGTAGCTCGTCTGTTTGATCGGACCACACGGGCCAGCCTTCGCTCCCCATATGCATCAATGAGCCTCGGCCGCCCATGACCCTGAGGCCAGTTCTCCACTGTTCCTTCCTTGGAGCACTTTTAAAAATTATAAACACAACACTTTTGTTTTTGCCCCCATTTTTCATGAGCTGAACTCTGTCTAAATCTGTGTTAGTGAGCACTTCTCCTTTGCCGAGATAATCCATCCACCTCACAGGTGTGGCATATGAAGATGCTGATTAGACAGCAGGATTATTGCACAGGTGTGCCTTAGGCTGGCCACAATAAAAGGCCACTCTAAAATGTGCAGTTTTACTGTATTGGGGGTCCGAAATCGAGTCAGTATCTGGTGTGACCACCAATGCCTCACGTAGACACATCTCCTTCGCATGAAGTTGATCAGGTTGATGATTGTGGCCTGTGGGATGTTGGTCCACTCCTCTTCAATGGCTGTGTGAAGTTGCTGGATATTGGCAGGAACTGGAACACGCTGTCCTATAAGCCGATCCAGAGCATCCCAAACACGCTCAATGGGCGACATGTCCAGTGAGTATGCTGGCCATGCAAGAACTGGGATGTTTTCAGCTTCCAGGAATTGTGTACAGGTCCAAAATGGGGCGGTGCATTATCATGCTGCAACATGAGGTGATGGCCATGGATGAATTGCACAACAATGAGCCTCAGGATCTCATCACGGTATCTCTGTGTATTCAAAATGCCATCAATAAAATGCACCCGTGTTCATTGTCCATAACATACGCCTGCCCATACATAACCCCATCGCTACCATGGGCCACTCGATCTACAACGTTGACATCAGCAAACCACTGACCCACACGACACCGTACCACCGTCTGCCATGTACAGTGAAAACCGGGATTCATCCGTGAAGAGAACAGCTCTCCAAAGAGCCAGACGCCATCAAATGTGAGCATTTGCCCACTCAAGTCGTTTATGACGATGAACTGCAGTCAGGTCGAGACCCCGATGAGGACGACGAGCATGCAGATGACCTTCCCTTTTAGACAGTTTGTGCAGAAATTCTTTGGTTATGCAAACCGATTGTTGCAGCAGCTGTCCGGATCATGGAGGTGAAGATGCTGGATGTGGAGGTCCTGGGCTGGTGTGGTTACACGTGGTCTGCGGTTGTGAGGCCGGTTGGATGTACTGCCATATTCTCTGAAACGCCTTTGGAGACGACTTATGGTAGAGAAATGCACATTCAATTCACGGGCAACAGCTCTAGTGGACATTCCTGGAGTCAGCATGACAATTGCACGCTCCCTCAAAATTGCATTCTTCTTCCACAAGGAGTTTGGAGTCATGGCATTTGTTTCCAGGCGGACCATTAAAGGAACACGCCGACTTTTTGGGATTTTAGCTTATTCACCGTATCCCCCAGAGTTAGATAAGTCTATACATACCATTCTCATCTCTGTGCATGCCATAACTGACGAATGTCTGACACACCCACCGCTAGCCTAAGTTAGAACAAAGACTGGAGGTAAACGGCTCCATCTAGCCTACTGCTCAATAAGTGACAAAATAACGCTAACATTTTCATACATACCTGTTGTGAAGTGTATAGTTACATCGTGTACTAAGGCGACGGAAAATGAAAAGTTGTGATTTTCTAGGCCGATGTGGCTAGGAACTATACTCTCATTCCTGTGTAAAAATCAAGGAACTTTGAGCCGTACCATGGGTGCAGTGGCGCAATGATATTACACAGCGCCTGAAAATAGTCCCCAGCACGCTCTCTGTGCAAGCAGGTTGTCATGTTGGTTATGTTGACAGAAGTTAGCCTATTTTAAGGTGCTGCTTTAAATATCATTGCCCCTGTGCACCCATGGTAAAGTTCATTGATTATTACGCAGGAATGAGAGGATCGTTCCTAGCCATATCAAAACAAAGACAGGAAACAGAATAAATGTAAAAAGAAAACACAGGGAACACGTGACAGGAATCATCATCATACAGACTAATCCAGAATCCTTAAATCAAACACACTCAGAGTCTGTATGAAGTTTTAGTGACGTTCTGCATCTATTCCAGAGTCAAGACTTTCTTGCAATGCTGAGATGGCTGATAGCCCTTCTACACGTCCGTAACTAAAATAGTGAATTAATTATAGCAGTTGTAGTGTTTTCAGAGCGGTGATCTCACTGTTGAGGCTTGGAAACATGTTTCTTAGAACTGTTTCAGTTTCAGTGACCATCTGACCCCAGTTTAGACTGATGATGGCATTTCCTCTTCTTTCTTTAGCGATGGGCGTCTGCATGACATTCGCATCTGTCTTTTCAGTAGCATAAGTTTTGTTTCTTTAATAAATGGAAGTTGAACCAGGCATTAACACAAGCTGCATCCAAAATCACATACTTCCATATTATTTAAAGGAATCAGCCAGGCTCCACCACCACCCAATCACAACGCTCCAGATCACCAGAGTACTAATCACCCACACCTGCACCTCATCTCCTCATCAGCACGGACACACTAGCTGTGTCCCAAAGTGAAGGTCGTGGCCTTCGAAGTGCACGAAGGGCTGAACCGAGGGACAGGGTTGCCAGGTCTGCATAACAAAACCCCTCCAATTGCTAATCAAAAGTAGCAGAATCATGGCCAAAATTAGCCAAAATGCGCCAAAACCCAGGGGCGGGCGGTAGTAATATTGCTAAAGTAAAGAAAACTTAAACCTGTGGACTATAGGCTACAAACAAACCACAGCAACAGTAAATGCAGCCCAATTCCAGACTTGGCAACACTGAACCGAGCGTTGTTAAATGGGCTATAGCAGGTGTGTGTGACAACTGACAGCGGATGTTCATGAGGAGATTTTAAAAAGAGAAATGGAGCAGAAAAGTTATTTTTTTTTTTTGCTTTTTATGAGTTTTATTGGATTTTGACATGCTTCAAAGCCTGAAGATTGGAGACCGGACCATTATTATATTTGCATTATTCCTCATCCCGGTCCAGCTCCACCAGCGTCTCCTGCTCAGCTCAATAAAAGTGTACATACAAATGTTTTCTTCTGTTTTAGCTGTTAGTTTAAATTTCTGTTGTTTCTGATGCAGTTAAATTGTAGGCCTATAAATAGTTATAAAAAGTACTTTAAGTAATGTATAGACCAAATTAATTTCATTTACACATTTTAATTTACATGACAAGAAAATAAATGTTTGAACATATGAACATATATGAATTTGTTTAATGTACAAATTATAACTTGCATTACAAAAATAAACAATGTACAGAACAACCACTTCTCTTTTATTTAGCCTACACATTTCAAGTTAACGAAAATGAACAATAGACAGCAATTACTTTGTTACATTTACAAATAACTTGCATTTAAAAAAATAGGCTAATATAGAAAAATTCTTCTGTGCATCCCGGCCACGACTTTACATTCAGCCTTTGGAGGAGACTTTCGGTAATGGACTGTCGTCAGAGAGCGACATTCATTCATTCATTCATATGAAATTCTTTATTTTGCAGTAGTAAAGTCTATTTTTCTCTGTGACATTTTTAAGCTACGGTGTTGACAGTAGCCTATGATAAGAAAATTAAATAAAATGATTGCATGGCCAACATAGCCTATTACGTTTTTTATCCACACTCTCTTTCTTTCTGTAGGGGAAAATTTAAAAGAGAGATTCTGGAAATGAAATCTAAATTTAGCAGGATCGGTCGGGTCGGGGAATAAAATAATTTATAGCGGGTGAGCACGGAGTGAATTTTAAGCGTGAGCAGGAGGATGTGGTGCGGAATAGATCATATAGCGGGATGAAAAAACAGCCCAGCGCAGATCTAATTTATATTTAAAGAACGTGCAGAAAAAAGAAAGCTAAAAGAAAAAAGAAAGAAAAAGCGAAAAGGGGGGAGAATGGACTGATTCCTCTTCTTGAGAGAATGGTTGAGAAATAAAAAAAAGTTTATCTTTGGGTTGCTCAGGGCAGGGAACTGGGGACTGTGTGAATGCCACCACTAAAGGTTTTGTTTACTTCAAGTTCAAGCGGTTGCGCTGTTGTGTTCAATAGTATCTAGTCTACACTTGAGTTACCGTCCGCTACCGTCTTTCACTGGGAAATTTAATACAGTGATGGTTGACTCCTTCGTCTTCCGTGTTGGTTCCTCATCGTCCTCTCCTCGTCTGTCTCCATCCACCGGTTTCTACACCACTGTGTCTTCTCCTTCATTCCCAGCTTCATCATCCATGATCTCCTCGACCTTCCTCTCCAATCAGCATCTATACCATTATTCCAGTTTATCTAAATAAACCTCTTTTATATTCATCCCTGGTTCTGTGTCTGTGTACCATAACAATTATATAGTAGGTGAAGACAGTACGTGACAAAAGAAGTGTGTCTGAAATCTACTTCTTCCGGTGAGATTCTGAAGTGTGCATATGATGGACACTTTACTATCCCATGAGGCCACGGGAGAGGATTTATGAGTGGAGTGAAGCGACAACTGACGCTGGAGGGTCACATGATGAAGACATGTAATCATTTTTAGCCTTTGGCTGTACAGTGTTTACTGTAGTGTTATATTGTATGTGTCGACACACTCTCTATGTGTCTGAAGTGAACAAATATCCTTATACTCAAACTTTAAGTTGGTGAAATTAATAAATATAATATTGATCACCATATTTGTAACAAACATCACAGGAAAGGTGACATATTAAACACAATTGCAGAGGTTTTATTAATAAAATGAGTAGCAATCATTCAAAAATGAAAAATAAAATGCTAAAAACAAACAGGTATGAACAGATACAAGAATCATGAAGGGATCTCCATCAGAACAGAGAGAGGATTTTACACAGTCTGAGTCTGTCCATTACTGAATTTAACATTATATTTAAAGCAGTTTATATACACAACACAAGAACATGACCTTTAACACTGGAAGTATCCATAAAATCCACATAAATAAAACTAAATATAGCCTTTTATTTGTAAATCAATTGTAATCTAAACTTGATGGTGTCACTATTTCTTCAGGGTGACGAGAGTGTGTTCTTTGTTTTCTAAGAAGAGGAAAATAAAACTATGACCTCAATATGTTTTTGCTATTTTAGATATTGTTGAAGATTTGCTCAAAACTCACCAGTATTTTATTCTTATATTGTAGGCATCTCTATTTCCTCTGGGCGCTGCGAGTCCTTCCTCCCTGCAAAATAAAGCCATTGACTGAGCTCTCGTATAATCAAAATATAAAGCCATTGACTGAGCTCTCATATAATTCAAAATATTGTTCCAGATCAGATGAGTGTGAATGATCAGATTGTGTGCGGCTCAAACTCACCAGCTCTTCTTGCACAGATGATCTGAAGAAGAATCACAGTCGGAGCAGCAAACACTGCCATCTCAACAATACTCACAATCACTGCAGGAAACATGAGAGGAAGAGGAGAAGCTGAAGTCAAGAGGATTCAACTCATTCACAGACGGACTGATAGTTTGAGTGATATAAAGCTGTCAGAATAAATGAACTTGTCTACCTCTGATTAATAATCCAGCAGTTACGCCTGAGAATAAACAGGGAGAATAATCACAAGAGATGATGAGTGATGTTTTCTCAGTGATGGGATTTACGCACATCTCATATTCACATACAGGTTGGTCACAGTAATATATATATATATTTCCTTTTTGTTGTGAATATATTAACTAGGGGTGTAACGGTACACAAAACTGACGGTTCGGTACGTACCTCGGTTTTGAAGTCACGGTTTGGTACGAGTTCGGTATCGCAGTTTTACAAAATTGCTTTTTATTTATTTTTATTCAACAGTGGTTTACTGAAAAAATTGTAATGCTGTCAGAACGGCATTTTTCGTTTTGAATTTCATGATAAAATGGACTGAATACTTAATATGTTTGTGTGGGAACTCGGATTGAAGTGTGTTCCGCACTTAAAACAAGTCGACTGTTAACTGTTAAAGATTGCATTCGGAACCCGAACCGAACGGTTTGGTACGAATACGTGTACCGTTACACCCCTAATATTAACTTATAACCATACGCAAATCATTTTCTAAACATTTCTCATTCTCTTCACTATCAGTGAATAGAACATGAATACAGTTGCGTATACTCTTACAAAACTCGTAAATAGTGGCAAAAATAAACAGCATGAAACATAATACAAAGTATATAAACGCCTTTAGCTTTTCCACATGGTGAAAACCATATTACCGTTACTCGTTCCGTTGGGCCCGGCTGCCGTGTGCTCCGCTCGTGTACATGCACTAACATGCTTAAAATAAAACTTTCACTCTCTTTCAACTAATACCTACACATACCATCAACATTTAAACTTGTTTTCTAAATGCACTATAATCACTTTCACGAGTTCACACTTACATCAAATTAAATAGAATAAAGATTATGCGTATTTGGCGTGCTGTCCGGGGGAGGAATTTTGGCCCGAACTCAGAGTACCCCCCCGTGATAGAGATAGTCTAGAACTAGACTGTATTATATTATGGATTGTGTTGACGTCTAATAAGAGTTTATTTAGAATCAAAGTGGGGTGCTGGAGGAATGCTAAAATAAAAACGGTCAACGAAAGAAGGTAAATCTGCTATATATATATACACCTCTTATCGTTGATTAAATCGATTAGCTTGATGTGCTCCACTCGTGTTTAATTAGGTTTAATTATCTGAACGTGCTCCTCCCGAAATGTGTTAATAAAACATCACTTAGTGATCGGTTACCTGAGAATAAACAGGGAGAATAATCACAAGAGATGATGAGTGATGTTTTCTCACTGATGGCATTTACTCATATGAGGCGCCTCTCGCAATCTCACCTGAGAACGTTCACCCGTATGGAGAAACTCTCACAATACAGTCTGAGACACACACACACACACACACACACACACACACACACACACACACACACACACACACACACACACACACACACACACACACACACACACACACACACACACACACACACTGCCCCTACCCCAAAATCCAATACCCATCACAGGAGACATTCTGCATTTTTACATTTTCAAAAAACCTCACTTAGTCTGATTTATAAGATGTTTTCCTCATGGGGACCAAAAAATGTCCCCACAAGGACGAGGATTTCGGATATTGCCATCTTTGTGGGGACATTTTTGTGGTCCCCATAACGTAGGGTTTACCAGGCCACACGCACACACACACACACACACACACACACACACACACACACACACAGCTCAAGAAAAATAAGAATCAATATAGACTGTGAAAAAGCTACACGTTCCATGCGGGCTCATTATCATCAGCATTTCTGTAAAAGTTGTTCTTGGCCTTCAGTTGTCCAATCCTGTTCCTGGAGATCTACCTTCTGGATCAGGGTTCAGACTTAACTCTACAGGATGGTAGATCTCCAGGAACAGGATTGGGCAGCCCTGAGATATGGTGTGAATCCTGCATTATCAATAAATTTTACTCACCATTGTTACTTTGACAGAACAACACTTGTCAAGTAAGGCTGACAAGACACTTTATTAAAGGGGTGGTAAAACACATTCTTTTGAAGGCTTGACTGTGTTTGTGGGGTGCACTGTAACATGTGTTCATGCTTCGTTTAAAAAAAAATTGCTTTATTTTTCATATATTTGACCTTTATTCTACACTGCTCTGTCCCTCCTTGTAAAACGGTCTGATGCTTTCCGGGTTGTATGAAGCCAGTCCCTCAAAAATACGCAGTGGGCTCTGATTGGTTAGCTGGCCCAGTGTGTTGTGATTCGCTAACCGCAGTGCACGTATGTCGGAAACGTCACGCCCCTTACCTTTACCGGAGGCTGTGCTTTGGTCAGTGTTAGAAACAACGGCGTCAATAAAACCATACCAATCTGAGCCCGAATCAGACCCAGAACATTTGAGTGAAGATGATCGAGCACAACCTGTTCAGTCCTCCAGAGTAAAGACTGCGGATCTATAATGATCGCTACTGAATGGCACTTTAACTTTTGTATTTTTAGAACGATTATAGCCAAATATCTGTCACAAGAACTAACCCAAAACAAACACTAAGCACTGGCTTAAACTAGTAAGTTAGCCAAATCACACACAGAACCATGTTTAGCATGCCTGTAGATAAACAATACATAAAAGCTCTAATCAAAGAATCATTTACACTAATGTCAGGTTCGCTGTTGAGATTTTAACGTTAGTGTTTGTAACATTAGGTGTTCGTCAGATAACGTTAAGTATGAATGAGCATTTAACAGACTGGTTTGCAGAACAGCGTTGTCATCTGTTTACTTCCTTGCTACAACCTATTACAGGAAAACACATCGATGAAAAATAAATCAGACTTACAGGGTGTGGCCCGTGAACAGCTTCTGTTTGTAAATCCAGCTTTCAGGACAAGCCGTTGTGCATATCCTGTATTGAACTCGCGAAGTTTGTGGAAGTTTGTGTTGTCCTCCGTGAAATGTGCAGCGCGCGCGTCATGCATCCACGCACCGGCAGTGTTTTTTTCACGCAGCTGACGTTGTGCAAATCTGGCATTGAAATCGCGAAGACGGTGGATGTTCTCCTACGTGGATGTGCTGCAGGAGCCCTTCGCGCGCCTGATTCCCGCTGACTCAAACACACGTGCATATAACATGTTTTATTTTAAACGCTCTGCAACGCACCCCCGTCCCTATGAAGGCTGAACAGAGCAAGTACCCCAGACCTGCAATCCGGATGAAAATAACAGCGTTTCCTCGGCATCGCGGCAACAACACTCCAGCCTAACTATACCACAACAGCGCCGCGATACAAAATGGCCTCACCCCCCCTTATTTCATATTCCCCGGAGGAGGGGTTTATGTAAATATTGGGCCTGGTGATGTCAGCAAAACCTGGGTGAATGTGTAGTAGTCCCTAGCGGCCGTTTGCTGTAGTCCTTAGAAACTGATTTCTTTAAAAGCAAATATCTCCCTTTGCTTTAAACTTTGAACGTTGTAACTTTGCAGATGTTGTTTATGCTCAAGCAGCAACATTACACGTTAGCTAAAGTTAGAAAAGTGAAATCGTGGTTTACCACCCCTTTAAACAACTCTTTCAAATAAAGTTCAAATTCAAGGGACGAGAGGATTCAGTGAAACTCATATCAGTGAAAGTTTTATTTTTTTAAACGGTACCTTCTGTAGAAGTTACTGGAGTGTTTATAGTGGAGTTTGTGAAGTGGACTGGAATCACTGGTGTTGTTGGATCAGCTTGAGCTGTAAAGGATGAATGTTTGTTCAGATGATTCATAATTATATTTTTACTTTGATCATCACATTACATAAAAAAGTTTTTTTTTAGTTTTTTTAGTGTTACTGCAGGGCTATCAAGTGTCACGCATTGAGCGTGACAGTCACTCCTTTTGGTCTTTTGTCACGCACTCCCACCACACATTGTATTTCTCACGCAGAAAAACTATTCATCATATATTTAATATGCAGGGCCGTTTGAAGGAACACACAGACACACACCCGCACGAACGCAAAGCCGACAGGAACCACAGCATATGCCATAAAGTTTAAGTTCACCCACACTTTATATAAATAAAAAAGGTTTACAGTGCAAATACTGCTGTTGCATATAATGTGCATAAAATGTGAACATTTTCAACAATTAAACATTTGCAAAAAAACACCATTGTACCGTAAAAACATTTTTTGTAAAGCTTTAAGAAACCATTTTTAAAACATCTATAAACATTACATAGTTAGACGGACCAGATATTCCTAACACTTGTTGGTTTGTAAACTGTCTATAAACATTATCTGGATGGTTATTATAAAGTTGCAACAGATGACTATAATACCTTGTTAAATAGTTAATAAACAGTACCAGTAAAACATGTGGGTTGTCCTGATACTGTACTTCAAAATGTAACAGTGTAAAAATTGCCACACAGAATAAAGTAACTGTTCAAGATCCATTGGTAACTTATAAAAATAATGTCATATTTGCAAACTGTCACTACCGTATATATCCCATGAAAAAATTATGTTCCTCTTATAATGATAGTTAATATAGACTGCTATCTGAACTATTCCAGGTTATTTATGCATAGCATAAATAATAGTTAGTATAGCATGCTATGCCACTTTCATCAAAACCTATTACAAAGTCAAGTCAACTTTATTTATATAGCGTTTTTAACAATGCAGATTGTCATCAGTTCATATAAAGCTATAGCAATATCATTAAATACGATAAACAGTGATTCTGGAACAGATCTGCGTCTTCCTTATCTAGTTAAAAAACATATTACAGTATGTAAACATATTCCGTCCGTTCAAAAAAAAGTTGCACTAACTGTTCGTTACAAGCAGCATTTGTCAGGCAGGTAAGTTAGCTAACATAAACATATTTTTGCTAGCCTACCTGCTGCAAAATTACACAGTTTTTGTACAAGACAAGTAGAGCTATTTTATCCAGTGTCATTTATCACTTACCACTATCTTGTTTTTTCTTATCCTCCTCTTCCTTTCTCTTTTTTCTTTTCTGGCTTCCTGAAGCATAATTCCGCTTCATGATGACTGCCGAGGAGGTTTTGTATTTTGCCGTCAGCAGAGATCGCGTGATTGGCTGGCTGCTGTCAGCGACTACTGAGAGGGGCCCCTTAAGAGGGTTCCCGATAACAGTGTCATTGCACTTTACTGCATTGACTATCAAAGGGGCGCTCACACAGTTTGTCGTTGCATTTTATTTTTAACCTGTCATTGTCTTGGGGCCCCAGGCCAGCTCGGGGCCCCAAGCAATTGCTTGGTTTGCCTGCCTTGTCGCGACGGGCCTGTTAATATGCACCGATGCCCTAAATGTATCTGGCCGCGCCGCTCACTCTATGGAACCGGGCAGGAATCAAAGCGCGTCTCCCCTGGAGTTCTTAGTCGAGCCTGCCACTTATCAGCCAATCAAAAAATAAAGAAAGAGACTACACAATAGCCAATCAGAAAACAGCATTATTGTATCTGGGTAAGATTTAACGCAACAACCAATGAAAAAAGCATATCCTCGTTCACCCACTGAGAAACCACTGGAGCTCCGAGTATCACTTTGAGTAAGTCATGATCTCCTGTTTTAATGTTACAACGAATTCACAACTTGTTTGACACAAACAATGACAACTTGACTGCTATTAGATAATGTTTCCCACATAATCAGCGTCAGTTTTTCATGAGTGTCCAACAGTTATACCCTGTTCACTGACAACACCTGCTCAGAACAAAAGTAGTCTAGGCCTAATGAAGGAGGATATTATACTGTGTATGCCAATTCAGGGTGCATGAAATGTTTTGAATGTGGGGATGTGGGGCACAAGCGTCTTGTGTGCCCGCACAGAAAACAGGTTGAACGCACAGAAAGCCAGATTGAACAAGTGTATGATGCTGTTAGGCAAGAAGTGATTTCACCTTCTAGTAAGTCTACGACTCAGGGAGAACAAATGCATGGTGGAGTTAAAGGTGAACTATGTAGGATTTTTGCAGTAAAATATCCAGAAACCACTAGGCCAGTGTTATATATTTTGTTCATTTGAGTACTTAGAATATTCCAAATGTTTTCAACTATTTGTAAATCGAGAGAAAATTGCTATTTTAACCAAGGAACCGGGACGTGTGAGCTATGCGTGTGAGGGAGTCGCCTGTCGATTGCGTCATATCTGCGTCACCCTCGGTTTCCGGTTTTATTCAGTGAAACACTTTACTCTCACTGCATTGTGAACAAGTGTCATAGCAGCCGCCGAGCGAACGTCATAACTTCCTTTTCAACACACTCAGATATATCTAATACGATAAACAGAGTTGCGTTACCTCATATTCATGACTGGAAAAGAGGAAGTGGCGCCGGCAACCGTGTCATAATAAAAGTCCCGCCGGCGACTATGCCATAATAACAGTCCCGCTCTTCAATCGCTCCTGCGGCCTTGCTCAGCTCCACAACACTCGGTCCTGCTCTGCTTCAGACTACAGTTATGTTAATAATCGCATCCATGAACATGATTTCTGCCCGAGTCCTATCCTGACTGTTTCCCACCGGCTGTGAGGTGAAGACCACATGTCCCGAGATTCTGCGCTCAAACGTGCCGTCATCAAACTACGCCTTTGTTTTGAACAGGCGACCTCTAGTGGACGGAAAAGTTACATAGTGTAGCTTTAATGAGAATGTGGAGTTGGTGAAGGAAGGAGAGGATAGTCTTCCGGGGCCATCATTTTTTGTTGAAAATGCGGTGTTGTTTTCAAAAGATGTTGAAAACACAGAGGAAAAAACTAGTGAAAGTGAGCACCTTGAACAGAATGTTTTAGCTGCAACTCTGGAGAAGGAAGTGTTTTCTTTTTCGAATGATGGGAATCAAGCGGAAAGTGATGCTGAAGAGATGGAACAGGATGAGTCAGATGGAGAAGGATTTGATGGACCAAATAGGTTGAAAGATTTGTATTCTCTAGAGGAAATTAATAATTTCCTTGATGAAACATTTGGACAGTCTGTTAAGGTGGATGAGTACTTCGATGATGCAGAAAAATTTATTAGGTCAGTCGCAATATTGCAAAAGATGGTTAGTTTTGAGTTATTAGATGGACGGAAGCGGTATCGGTTGAGGAAACATTGCTCAGTGAAAAAGACAACCAGATCAAATAAAACTAGAAAATGCAAAAAAGTTTTAGTAAAAAATAAGTGATGTCAGCCTTGATCTCATTGCACTTTTTGTATCTATTTTTCCTCTGTCTGTCCCTCTTTTTCTTTTTCTCTATGGGGAGTTTAAGAGTGGGATCTTTAAATATAAATGGTGGGAGGGATAGACAGAAGAGAGAAATGGTTAAGGAGATAGTCAAAATTAATAGACTTGATGTGATATTTCTACAAGAAACCCATAACACGAAGAAAGAGGAAGTTGATTGGGGTCTATCTTGGGGTGGTCAACTTTTCTTAAATCATGGGAGTAATGTTAGTGGAGGGGTAGCAATATGGTTTTCTGGTAAAGTTAATGTTTTAAGCTCCTGTGATTTAGTAATAGGTAGAGGGCAAATGGTCAAGGCCAATATAGATGGTTCAATTTATTGTTTTATTAATATCTATGCCCCTAATATCGGGACTGAAAGAATAGTTTTTTTCAATAATATAAAACAAGCTCTTGAAATAAATGATGTTGATTATCTCATCCTAGGTGGAGACTGGAATTGTACTGTTGATTTTAATATTGATTGGCTTAATGAGGAGCCACATTTACAATCTAGTAAAAATTTAAAAAGTTTAGTGGGTCAGTTTGATTTAATAGATGCATAGAGAATTAAGTTTCCAAATGTAAAACAATATACATGGGTCAACATTTTAGATGGAAGAGTGAGTGCAGCTAGATTAGATAGATTTTATTTGTCACAGAGACTTAGATCGAAGCTGACTGATAGTGCAATTAGACCAGTTGGATTTTCTGATCATCATCTTATTATTGTGAATATTCTTTTGAAACAAGACGCTAATAGATCTTACTGGCATTTTAATAATAAATTGCTACAAGATGAACTTTTTTGTGGGAATTTCAATTTTTTTTGGCAAAAGTGGACAGAAAAAAAAACATTCTTTTGAGTCTTTAAATAGGTGGTGGGAAGTTGGAAAGGCTCAAATTAAAAATTTTTGTCAACAATATACTTCTTTTTCTTCTGTTATGTTAAAACAGGCTATAAAGGAGATTGAGGAGTCCATAAGACAGATTGAAAACAGCCTTTCAGATGGTGGGGATGCTGGCAATAATGATGTTTTGAAAACGAAAAAGATGGAGCTGAGTTCCTTGCTGCAAGAAAAAGTTAAAGGAGCCCTAGTGAGGTCAAGATATATTCAATTAAAAGACATGGATGCTTCAAGTACTTTTTTCTTCAATTTGGAAAAGACTAATGTAAAAGATCATCGCATGACATGTCTGAGATGTCCAGATGGACATGTAACAATAGATGGAGGGGAGATGAGGAGATGCGCTACTGCTTTTTATACAGAATTGTATGGAAAGGAGCAGTGTGATGAGGACTGTGTTCAAGAACTTCTAGAGGGTCTTCCTAAGCTAAGTGGAGCTGAACAAGCTGAGCTGGACAAAGAAATAAGTTTGGAGGAACTCACTATAGCTGTTAATCAGCTGACCTCAGGGCGCTCACCAGGAATAGACGGACTCAGTATTGACTTTTATAAACATTTTTGGGAAATTATAGGACCTGATGTGCATAAGGTTTGGGTGAGTTCTTTTCAAGAAAATGTACTCCCAACCTCTTGTAGACGAGCTGTGTTAACATTAATTCCTAAAAAAGGAGATTTAACTCAAATTAAGAACTGGAGACCTATTGCGCTCTTATGTACTGAATATAAAGTGCTTTCTAGACCTTTGTCTAATAGGCTGAAGCCTTATATTTGTCTTCTTGTACATATGGATCAAACCTATTGTTTCCCTGATCGGACCATAACGGATAATTTATTTTTAATGAGAGATGTTTTAGATGTGTGAAAAGTGTATGATCAGAATGTTGGAATTTTATCCCTGGATCAAGATAAGGCAAGGCAAGGCAAGGCAAGTTTATTTGTATAGCACATTTCATACACAGTGGCAATTCAAAGTGCTTTACACAGAAATGAAATAAAAATATTACAGTTATAATAGGAATTAAAAGAAATAAAAAATAAAGAAAATATTGAAAGATAAAAATAAAGAGTATAATTAAAAATAAAAATAAAAACAGGGTTAAATTTAAGCATATAAATTAAAATGCAAGCAGTTCGGACAAAGCACGTACAGTGGCACAGTGCTCATTCAGTAAATGCACAGCTAAACAGATGTGTTTTGAGTCTGGATTTGAAAGTGGCTACTGTTGGAGCACATCTGATCTGGTCAGGAAGCTGGTTCCAGCTACGGCTGGCATAATAGCTAAAGGCAGACTCTCCTGGCTTTGAGTGAACCCTTGGTATTTCTAATTGACTTGATCCTGATGATCTGAGTGATCTGTTGGGTTTGTATTTAATCAGCATATCTGCAATGTATTGAGGTCCTAGGTCATTGAGTGATTTATATACAAGTAATAGCACTTTAAAATCGATCCTAAATATAACTGGAAGCCAGTGTAAAGATCTGAGGACTGGTGTGATATGGTCATATTTTCTGGTTCTGGTCAGGATCCTGGCAGCAGCGTTCTGTATGAGCTGCAGCTGTCTAATGGTCTTTTTGGGAAGGCCGGTGAGGAGACCATTACAATAGTCCACCCTGCTGGTAATAAAAGCATGAACGAGTTTCTCTAAGTCTTGCCTGGAAACAAAGCATCTAATTCTTGATATATTTTTGAGATGATAGTAAGCGGATTTAGTTATTGCTTTGACATGACTATTGAAACTCAGGTCTGACTCCAAAATCACACCAAGATTCCTGACTTGATTTTTTTATTTCAGGCCTTTAGCCTCAAGATATGCGTTCACCTTGAGAATTTCATCTTTGTTTCCAAATGTAGTAATTTCAGTTTTGTCTTTGTTTAACTGAAGAAAGTTTTGGCACATCCAACTGTTAACTTCATCAATGCATTTACATAGAGAGTCAATGGAGCTGTAGTCATTAGGTGATAGGGCTAAGTAGATCTGGGTGTCGTCAGCATAGCTGTGGTAAGCCATTTTGTTATTCTTCATTATTTGGCTGAGTGGCAGCATATACAGATTGAAAAGGAGTGGTGCAAGAATTGACCCTTGTGGGACTCCGCATGTCATGGATGTCCACTCAGACTTATGGTCACCTATACTCACATAATAACCTCTCCCTTCTAAGTATGACCTGAACCATTTGAGGACCATTCCAGAAAGCCCAACCCAATTTTCTAGCCTGTCAAGAAGTATTTTGTGGTCAACAGTGTCGAATGCAGCACTGAGGTCCAGTAGTACCAGAATTGATGTTTTGCCTGTATCTGTATTGAGGCGAATATCATTTATAATCTTTATGAGCGCTGTCTCTGTGCTGTGATGCGGTCGGAAACCAGATTGAAAATTGTCAAAGTATCCGTTTGAGTTCAAGAATTTGTTCAGCTGACTGAAAACAACTTTTTCAATGATCTTGCCTATGAAGGGGAGATTTGAGATTGGTCTGTAGTTGCTCAGTATGGAGTTATCCAGATTTCTCTTTTTCAGGAGAGGCTTAACTACTGCGGTTTTTAGGGAGTTTGGAAAAGTCCCAGAAAGAAGTGAGGCGTTTACCACTTCGAGAAGATCTGCTTCTAAACAGTTAATCACACTTTTGAAAAAAGAAGTGGGGAGTGTGTCAAGGGCGCAGGTTGATGTTTTAAGGTGCTGTATTGTTTCTTCTAAAATTTTACCATCAATTGCTTCGAAATCAGTCATAGTAACTTTTTGAGGCTGTGGTCTGATCTGATTCACCCCAGAGAAACTCAAGGATGTGCTGATCGCATTTCTGATATTAATGATTTTCTCGGAGAAGAAGGAAGCAAACTCACTACATTTGCTGTCTGAGAGCATTTCACTGGGAATGTGACTCGGGGGGTTTGTTAGTCTCTCTACAGTAGCAAAAAGACTGCGTGTGTTGTTTATGTTTCTGTTTATAATATTTGAAAAGAAGGTCTGTCTAGCTTTGCCTAGTTCCACATTGAAAGCACGAAGACTGTCTTTATAGATCTTATAATGGACTACAAGTTTTGTCTTTCGCCACATGCGTTCCGATTTCCTGCATTGTCTTTTCATTAATTGCACTGCTGTTGAGTTTCTCCAGGGTGCTTTTTGTTTGCCACTCTTTTTCCTGGCTTTTACAGGAGCAATATCATCAATTACACCCTTAACTTTTGAGTTAAAAGAGTCAAGGAGAAAATCAACAGAGTCTGCAGATATGCTTGGTGTTAGAGATATAGCCTTCATAAACAGCACACTAGTGTTCTCATTTAAGCATCTCTTTTTGATAGAGACAGATCTAGTTTCAATGGCAGGAGAGATTGATATATCAAAGAAAATACAGAAATGATCAGACAGTGCCACATCCTTAATAACTATCGATGAAATGTTTAGCCCCTTACTGATAAGTAAATCTAGAGTGTGTCCACGATCATGTGTGGGTCCGTGAACATGTTGTGTCAAATCAAAAGTGTTAAGTACAGTCATGAGATCTTTTGTTGTACTGGATTCAGCATTGTCAATGTGAATGTTAAAATCCCCAGCAATAGCAAAACAGTCATACTCAGATGAGATTGCTGATAACAGCTCTGTAAAGTCATCAATAAAGGCCGGAGAATATTTCGGAGGCCTATAAATAATGATAAGCAGGATGCGTGGTGCACCTTTTAGCACAATGCCCAGATATTCTAGAGACAAATAGTCACCAAATGATACTTGCTTACATTGATAAACATCTTTAAATAGAGCTGCGACCCCCCCCCCCCCCCCTTCTGACTGGTCTGCAGACACTAAAAGTAAAGTTAGGAGGGGCTGTTTCATTGAGGACTGTTGCACTGTAGCTGTCTTCTAGCCACGTTTCATTTAGAAGCAAAAAATCTAGGTTGTTTGTGGATATTAAGTCGTTGACTAGAAATGATTTGTTTTTAAGTGAACGGATGTTTAAGAGTGCTAACTTAACAGTATTCATTTTAATTTTTTCCCCCATAGTAATCTTAGTTTGACAATTAACAGGCAGCAGATTAGATGGGTTTGCCATACGGCCTGAGAAAGCCTTGGACTTTCTATCACGTAACAGAACAGAAATAGAGAAAGATAGAGACACACTGGGCTCACGCATGTTTTGTAAACATTTGATAAGATTGCTGTTGACTTTGCGAGGACCCAGAACACGTCACTGAGAGCTGGAATCAGTTGTTTTTGGTGCAGATGGAGGAGGGTGTGTGCCCTGACGTTGTGACCGAAGAAATCTCACAGGAGGAGGGGCAGAGCGAGCTGGGCCCACAGTCTTTGGTGGTTGTGGGCCTTGACGCTTTTTGGTTGATATCTGGGGGCTCGCAGTGATCGAGTATGATTGTCTGTTTCCAGTATAAACAAAATCCATTTTCTCTGTGAAGCTCAGAGGCGGGGATGCTGTAGAGCGGAATAACATGTCTGGTGAGGGGGGCTGTTTCTCTGATGTTACCGGAAACTGCAATATGTTATCGTCCGGTTCAAGGAGTGACATTTCTTCCAGCCTATTGCTTATATTACATATAAGTTTTAAAATTTCACCAGTATCACTCCTGATGGTCCCCATTTTTACCAGTGCCTCCACAGACTCCACAGTATGGGCTGAGATGTTACTGTTTAGTTCCTCGATCTGTGTCATTTGGAGCAGTTCTAATTCGTCACAGTCTATCTGTGGTGAGCTCTGAGGGCGGGGCTCAGCTGGGAGTGTGTCCATGAGAAGTGGTTGTTGTGGCTGCGTGGTGTTATCATTGTCCTTGTGGGGTGTATCAACCGCATGTCCATTCAGATGCTGAAATGAAGTCCTGTGATCGTACTTTACTGGTGTGTGTGTGCCATCCAGGTTGAGTGGGTTAGCACACACAGCTGAAGGATGATGAAGGGAAAAATAAATATTGTCCTTTAGCACTCTTGCACCGAGTTTGTTTGGGTGGAGGCCATTTGATGTAAACAGTTGTCTCTGACTCCAGAAGAGATTAAAATTGTCGATAAAGTTCACTCCCTTCATGTTGCAGGTTTTTTGCAGCCATGTATTAAGCCCAAGTAGCCGTGAAAACCTATTTGTTCCTTTTGCTGGAAGTGGTCCACTGATGAACGGCTGAACTTTCAGTTTTCTAAGTGTTTCAAAAAGTTCATTAAAATCCCTCTTAAGGAGTTCTGACTCCTCTCTCTGAATATCGTTCTTTCCCACATGAATGATGAGTCGATTTGCAGTCTTGTGTTTCATCAGAATGTTCTTAAGTTCTCTGTTGACATCAGAAACTTTAGCTTGTGGAAGGCAGCATGTAGTTGTATCCCTGCTGCTAATGTTTCTGATTGTTGAGTCGCCCACTATCAGAGTCCTGGGCTCGGCTGCAGTCTGAGCTGAGGGCCGCTGTCTGCTTGACCTTGAGCGCCTGTTAGCATTAGTGTTAGCTGCGGGCTGATTCAATCTGTGTTCGGTCACATTTATCACGTTTGGGGATTCCTCACCCACATTCATTAGCACTTCAAATCTGTTTTCAAGATGTATATTTGGTGGTAGAAAACTAGTGTTTGCAATCCTTGTGTCTGGGGTAGAGCATGCTACTGCGGCAATATGTGATGCTCGTGACAATCTGATGTCTCGAGTGCCTTTGGGTCTTGCTCCCTGTTTGTTCCATTGATTAGTGTGTTGATCAGTTACTTGTTTCTCTACATGTTGAGTAGCACTACATTTATGGGACTCACCGGCAGTGTGCAGAGGGCGATCATGATGAAGCTCTGCTGTGTGTTTCGTCTGGTTGGATGGTTCCGCAAATAACTTTGTTTCAAGAACTGCAATCCTTTGTAAAAGTCTGTGGCAGTTTGTGCAGCAAGTAGATTCTAGAAGAGGCATTTTCTTATCCTTTTGAATGTAGGCAGCTGTGTTTTCCCTTCTCCGGAATGTAAGCTGAAGGCAGTGGGAGGCTGGTCGGTTGAAATATTCCGCTTTTTGTTTAGGAATTCAGTCACCAGAGTTTCTAATTTTATCATTGGAGTCAAGCTTTGTCGTTTGAGCAATGTGCTGATTTGCTGAAGTTGTAAAATATAGAAGCGATAGAGCAAAGCGCGGAGCAGTAAGCAAGAGCCTCCGAACAGTAGCGAAGCAGGAAGTAGGAAGTCAAATCCAACTTCCTGATAAAGCCTTCGACAGAATAGATCATAGTTTTCTGTTTTAAAGGCTTTTGGTTTCGGAGAGAATTTTATAGCCTGGATAAGTCTTCTTTATAAGAGTGCTTCATGCATGGTTAAAGTGGGAAGAGGGCTTAGTCGACCAATACCAGTAGAAAGAGGAATAAGGCAAGGTTGTCCTATTTCTGGACAGCTTTATTCGCTAGTGGTTGAACCTCTTCTGTGTTTTTTAAGGAATCATTTGACTGGTTTCGTTTTACCAGGCTGTAAATTTGACTCTTCTTTAGTTGTATCAGCATATGCTGATGATATCAGTGTATTTGTTAAAAATGATGATGATGTATGTACAATTATAAAGGCTTTGAAGTGTTATGAGAAGGCTTCCTCATCAAAAGTCAATTGGGATAAAAGTAAGGCTTTAAAAGTGGGAAAATGGGAAGGGGAAAAGATACCTCTTTTACCCGTGGGTTTGAAATAGGGAACTAATGGGTTAAAAGTGTTGGGTATTTTTTTTGGCACACAACAATTTCAGGAAAATAACTGGGAGGGAATAATGGAGAAGGTGTGTGCAAAAATGTCAAAGTGGAGATGGTTGTTGCCCCAGATGTCATACAGGGGACGTGTATTAGTGATCAATAATCTGGTTGCTTCCATGCTTTGGCATAAATTTATGGTTTTAAATCCACCAAACGTTTTAATTCAACGTTTACAAAAGAAAATGGTGGATTTTTTCTGGTCAGGCTGACATTGGATTAGAGCTGCAGCCCTTTATCTTCCTCTTTGTGAGGGGGGCCAGGGACTTGTTGACTTATCCTCACGTATAGTGACTTTTAGATTGAAGACCGCACAGAGATTTTTATATGGTTTGAGATGGCATGAAACTGCGAAGATGCTTCTTCAGAAGGCAGGGAGGCTGGGTTACAACAAGCAACTTTTTCTGCTAAAAACTGAGGAAGTGGATTTGGGAGGTTTAGCCTCTTTTTATGACTCAGTTTTACAGGCATGGCAGATTTTGAAGGTATCAAGAGATTCAACTGCCTTGCCTGGTATGTGGATCTTTGAAGAGCCACTTTTTTATAATGAACTTTTTTGTGCCAGGTCTTTAAAGTCTGCAAGCCTACGTTCAGCATTGAGAGAGGCAGGTGCACAAAGTTAGGCCATCTCTTTAAGGCGATGCACTCATCTCTAGTTGAGTTGGGGCAATTGGCCAATATAAGATCGGAAAGACTGATTCAAAAAATAGTGCAAGAGGTCTGTGAGTCATTGCCACATTCACTAAAGGAGTTTGCTAGTGATCCTGATGTCATTGGTCAATGGGAGGATGGGTGTGAATACATTTTCCCATTTCTTGATGTTTCCCCCACGGTGGAAGAGAGGCTGTGTTCAGAGAATGGTTATCTTTCTTTTTCAAATGTGCAACTAGGTTCTTTTGAAGAACTGGGAAAGAAACAAACTTATATTCTGTGTGTAAAGGTACTCCATATGAGATCTCTGGAAGGAATGAAAGCATCGAGGTGGTTAGATTTTTTTGGCCCAGATCAGTGTGTAAAAGGCTGTTGGAGATCTTTGTATAAACTTCCAAATGATAAAAGACAGGAGACCTTCAATGGAGGATAATACATGGGGCAATAGCCTCTAATAAAAATGTAGCACATTTAGATCCCAGTCAAGGGGTGGACTGTCCTTTTTGTACCCAAAATGAAACTTTGGTGCATTTATTTTGTGGATGTCATAGGTTAGGATTGTTATTTAATTTATTAGAACAGTGGTGTTTGATTTGGGGAGAATGTTTTTCTTTTGTTTTGTTTGTTTTTGGACCAAAGTATTCTGTAAAGCAAAAACACAAACATGTTCTGATGAATTTAGTTTTTGGTGTGGCTAAACTTTCTATATGGATTTCAAGGAAAAATATGATCCAGAATAGAGGGTCAAAAGAGGTAAATGGTGTCTTTATAGGACTATTAGCAGCTCGACTTAAAATTGAATATGCTTATCACAAGTTGACTAACAATTTACAGGCTTTTATTAAAAAATGGGCTGTTAAAAATGTTCTATGTACTGTTGATGATGAAGGAGAGTTGCTTTTATCATTTTAATAATTTATAAAAAAAAAAAATGTGATGAAAATGTGATGTAATATTGTTGATGTTTTTTTGTCACTTAAAGTAATTAAAAGATACTTTTCAATCAATCTCTCTCTCTCTCTCTCTCTCTCTCTCTCTCTCTCTCACTCACACACTCACTCTCTCTCTCTCTCTCTCTCTCTCACACACACACACACAGAAAAAATGAAAAGGTAAATTTAGGTTTTGAAGGCTTGTTTTAAAGAAGACACTCAGCAGATT